>NW_024739285.1:0-12796 GCF_018991925.1 Homarus americanus | reverse complement strand
CGGAGGCGGAGAGGCACTCCGACTTCCCGGAAGAAGCAACAAAACATCCGGATGACCCTGGAAGAGGTGGTGTCCCGACCACAGGGAACTACCACGGGCCATCCAGAGAGCCTGTCGGCGACCACCAGGAAAGACTTTCCGGCCACATTAAAGAAGTCGGCGGACACGGACTCAAAGGGCCGCTTTGGGAGGTCGTTGCACAGGTACGGCTCTTGTTGCTGGCTGGGCTGGAGTTGCTGGCAAGGCTCACAGGCCTCAACCGTGCTCTTAATATCGGCGTCAATACCAGGCCAGAAGATGGTCTGACGGGCTCTGCGCCTGGTGGCTTCAACGCCGCGGTGGCTGTCATGGAGGCGGGATAAGGTGCGCCGGCGGAGGGCAGCGGGAACGACGATCCTGGGGCCGTATAACACCAGCTCTCCGTCCGCATAGAGGCTATCCCTTAGCTTCCAGAAGGGGAGGGCGGAGGCGTGAATGTCGTAGCGGTTGGTGGGGAATCCAGCGGAGACGTAGTCGAGGAGTTGGACGTATGCCGGGTCTTGAGCGGCGGCGATGCGAAGCTCCTGGAGAGTCCTATCGTCTTCGATGGAGGGCGTCGTCGTCGTCTTGTCAGCAAGAGAAGTGGCTGTGTGTGTCACTAAAGACCGAACGTGAGCAGCGGCCATGGTACAGTCAACTTCATCTTCAGGTGTGGGGCGACTAACAGGGGCTCGGGAGAGGGCGTCTGGTATGCACAGAAGCTTCCCGGCGCGCCACACAGCTGTAAAGACGTAAGGGGCGGTCTTCTCTTTGAGACGTTGGAGGCGAGGATTTTCGATGGCGTCCAACGTGTAGTGATTAAGAATGGGTATGAGCCGGCGATGGTCCGTCATGAGGGTGAAATGCCCAAGGCCGAACAGGTAAAGGCGGCACTTGGCCATAGCCCAGGCGACTGCCAGCATCTCTAGTTCAATGGTGGCGTATCTGGTCTCCGTGTCCGTCAAAAACCTGGAGCCACACTGAACGAAGCACAGTCTACCCTGGCCGTGGTCTTGAAGGAGGGCATATCCGAGGCCGTATAGACGGGAGGCGTCGGTCTGGAGGACCACTGGTAAGGACGGGTCGAAGGGTGCCAGGACTGGTGGTGACAGCAACGCCTTCTTAACATTCCTGAACGCTAGGTCGTGGTCAGGAGTCCAGAGGAAGGAGCGCTTGGGGCTCATGAGGGGGCGTAGAGGTTGGGCTGATGTGGCGATTTTAGGGGAGAAGTCGGCCAGCTGATTTACCAGGCCCATAAATGAGCGAAGGTCGGTCAGGTTCGCTGGAGTAGGGAAGTCCCTGATGGCCTTGACCTTCTCCTCATCAGCTGAGATCCTCTCTGGCGAGATGTTGTAGCCGCAGTAGTTAACTTGGGGGGCGGCGACCACAAATTTATCTTTGTTCAGGGTGATACCATGGGCACGACATCTTGTGAGCATCAGATGAACTCGGTTCAAGTGGGCCGGGAGATCATCGTCGAAGAGCAGGATGTCATCTACGACCTTCACGCAGTTGGTGACACCCTGCAGAGCCAAATCCCCACGGAGGCAGTACGCATCCCCCGTTGCTGCGAAGCCCATGGGTCCGCGGCATTGTTGGAAGCGGCCGTGGGGCATGATGAATGTAGTGAGGTGGCGATCTTCTTCCGCCAGGTCGACTTGCCAGTACCTATGTAGTGCATCCGCCGTGGTAAAGAACTTTGCAGACGGGGTGACGCTGCGGACTGCTTGGATGGGCGTAGGCGATGGATGGGCGGGACGGGAGACCTGCGAGTTGAGATGGGTGAGGTCCACTGTGATGCGAACACCTACAGACTTGGGTGCCAAGACCATAGGGTGGCACCACTCGGAGGGCTCCTCACCGGCGTGTCTGATGATCCCCTGCTGCACCAGAGAATCGAGCTCCGCCTTCACCTTGTCCCGTATGGCAAAGGGGATAGGCCTGGGTGTGTGGATGGCGAAAGGCGTCGCGCCAGGCTTGAGGTGGATTCTCATCGGGGGGCCTGTCATCTTCTTGAGCGGCGTCTTCTGGAGGTCGGGCTTGGAGACAAGGACGTCGCTGAACTGACGAAAAAAGAACTCCCGGGCGGCAGCAGGTGTGGTCATGGCTGAAACAGGTATCTCTGCACACCTGTTGAGGTGTGTCACAGCGAGGATGGGCTTTGGGAACTCGGATGAGATGATGGCCAAGTCCTGACAATGGCCACATGACAAGAGAGGGGTTTGGATGCCCTCATGGACGTGGACTGTGGCAAGGCAAGACTTGGGACCGAGCTGTAGTGTTGCCTTGAAGCAACCCAAAGGTGGAGACATCGTGGACCCGTCCGCTGTGAGCACGTCGTTCATGGCTGTGGGTGACAGGCTACTCCTGGGGATGTTGAGGGCGTCCAGGTGTGTTGGTCCAATCACCGTGATGTCCGCGCCCGTGTCAGGTATCATCAGGAGGTTGGAAGAGTTGGTACCGTAGGACAGACGAACATTGACGGGCTTGGGGGACCTGTCACTCGAGGTATCATCCACGCGTCGGCATCCTTTGTCGCTCTTGGGAGACGGTGGTGTGGACGTTCTGTCGGGCTGTGAAGAGACGTTTTGACCTGGAGATGGAGGCTTCTTGGTGGACCTGCAACACTTGGCGAAGTGTCCTTGCTTGTTGCAAGCGTTGCATGAGGCCTTGTTGGCAGGACATCGAGGTGTGCGGGGCCAATGGCCTTGAAACCCACAGTTTCGACATGTACTATCAGCCGCAGGGCACTTTCCTGGACCATGCTGGTGCTGACAGTTTCTGCAGGATTCGGGAGAAGAAACTGGTGACTGTGACGGGGGCTGTGGAGAGGACGTCGTCTGCGTCTGGCGTTGATTCCTCTTGTAGGTGGAGACGGCGTGGACTTGAGATGGCGATGAGTGTATAGCTGAGGCAGCCTCTCTTGTGGCCTCATACGACCTGCAACAGGTGACGAAGTCGGTGAGGGAAGAGGCGGCGTCGAGGGTGAGGAGTTTCTGAAGCAGGTCCTCGTCACGTACACCCAACAGCAAGATCATCTTGAGCTGGATCTCAGCACAGGTTACAGGATCGCCTGTACATAGGTCCACCTCGGTTGCTAGGTCCTTAAGTCGTGCATAGAAGTCTGAGAATGATTCCCCAGAAGCTTGTTTGCAGGATAGCAGTTCCCTACGACGCAAAGCTTCATTGCGGAGGCCACGGAAATGACTCTGCAAGGTGTTTAAAACCTCTGTCACTGACCTGGGGGAGTCAGGGGGGATGGCTAGCGTGTGCTCTAGGAGGCGTTGAACATCGAGGGAAATGCACGATCTTAATTGGATGAGTTGTTTATGAGGGGGCATTCGGTTGAGGTCAGACATAACAGCAAAGTCTTCGAAACGACGTTGCCATTGACGGTATACTTGATATGTTGCATCAGATTGAAGAGGTGGGGGGCTGGGAACTGAAGACTTGCTGTGCAGGGGTGTACTCGAGACGGCAGGCGGTGGAGGAGGCACGGAGAGGTCGACGAGAGTTGAGACTGGAACGGGTGGTTGAGAAGACACTGAGGCATACCTAGGGGAGATAGGTGACGTGTGAGGAGGCGTTGTCTGAAGGATAGATGAAGAGGCTGAAGCTGGCGAGTTGGTTGTGGCAGCTGGTGAAGTCGTCCTCGTTGCCAGCAATTCCAATAGGTCCAGGAATTTGCGGTTATCAGCTTGGTGTTGTTGTTGAAGTTGAAGGCGGTAAGCTGATTCCTCTGACTGTCTTGACAATTCCTCTTGACGTCGTTTTTCCTCCTCTAATTGACGTCTTTGGGCTTCCTTCTCTTGAGAAACTTGTAGGAAGTGGATTAACTGACGTATATCCTGGCTCCCATCCTTTGAATTTGGCGCGCCCGGCGTGTGTGGCGTGAGGGGGGGTGGGAGGGTCTGTGAGGCGTCGTCTTCCTCATAATCCTCATATAAATTTCCCAGCAAATCGTCGTGGTCAGACATCTCGTGCTTGGTATTGTTGCGATGGGAAAGACAAGGAGAATAAGGTGAAGTGCTATATTTTCGCCAATGGATTTGCTTAAGTGCAGGAACTGGCTGGCAAGTAAAAGAGTACTGACTGTAATATTTGTGAAGTGAGAGGAGGCGGCTAGCGGCGGTGTATTCCTCCGCGCGCCCGGGCGAGCTGGCTGAGTGGTAAGGGGACGCGGGCAGTGGCTTGCGAGCCTCCGTGGATGGGGGGGGTATGCCGGAAGTGCTGTCTTGGAAACTGGGCTGAAGGCGTGTCTGCTACCTGTAGGGCCGCAGAAACATAGCAAAGAGACATGAAAGGCACTGCACTTCACTTAGGGCACTTCACAAGGTCACAAAGCACTTTAAATCCAGGGGCACTGTGGAGTATATCTTCTGGGCGGGAAACAGACGAGGCCGGGACAGACGAGGCCGGCTCTTGAGGCTTGTAAACTGTCGTGTTGGAGCTACTCAAACTGCGCCATGTGGTGTGGTGGATGTAATCCTAGACAAGGTTCTTGAAACTCCAGGGCACGAGCAGTAGGTATATTCAATAAGTGGTACAAGGTTGGGCGTGATAGCCAACCGATACAGGAGCGATTACTAGGGACCCCGGACCGTAGGTAGGCCGAGGCCGATCTGAGGGAAATTAGCTAGCCAGGCAAGGGTAGTTGCTAGACATTCCTAGGACAATAAATGAGGTCTTCTAATTACTCGACTAGCGCGGTACAGACATAGTACATCGGGACATAGTAAATGAACATAGGCATTAGACATAAGCATGGACATCAGACATGCTATAATAATATGTAGTAATACAGACATGTGAATAAATGGTACAATGAATGGTAACAAGAGTCCTGGTGTCAGGCGTGTTCACATATCTTGGTATGTACATATCTATACACATCTCACTTCACAATCTTCACTACATCTCACTTCACAATCTTCACTACATCTCACTTCACAATCTTCACTACATCTCACTTCACAATCTTTACCACATCTTACTTCACAATCTTCACTACATCTCACTTCATAATCTTCACTACATCTCACTTCACAATCTTCACCACATCTCACTTCACAATCTTCACTGCATCTCACTTCACAATCTTCACTACATCTCACTTCTCAATCTTCACTACATCTCGCTTCACAATCTTCACTACATCTCACTTCACAATCTTCACTACATCTCACTTCACAATCTTCACTACATCTCACTTCACAATCTTCACTACATCTCGCTTCACAATCTTCACTACATTCACTTCACAATCTTCACTACATCTCACTTCACAATCTTCACTACATCTCACTCACTTCACAATCTTCACTACATCTCACTTCACAATCTTCACTACATCTCACTTCACAATCTTCACTACATCCCACTTCACAATCTTCACTACATCTCACTTCACAATCTTCACTACATCCCACTTCACAATCTTCACTACATCTCACTTCACAATCTTCACTACATCTCACTTCACAATCTTCACTACATCTCACTTCACAATCTTCTTCATCCCACTTCACAATCTTCACTACATCTCACTTCACAATCTTCACTACATCTCACTTCACAATCTTCACTACATCCCACTTCACAATCTTCACTACATCTCACTTCACAATCTTCACTACATCTCACTTCACAATCTTCACTACATCTCACTTCACAATCTTCACTACATCTCACTTCACAATCTTCACTACATCTCACTTCACAATCTTCACTACATTTCACTTCACAATCTTCACCACATCTCACTTCACAGTCTTCACTACATCTCACTTTATAATCTCACTACATCTACTTCAAAATCTTCAGTACATCTCACTTCACAATCTTCACTACATCTCACTTCACAATCTTCACTACATCTCACTTCACAATCTTCACTACATCTCACTTCACAATCTTCACTACATCTCACTTCACAATCTTCACTACATCTCACTTCACAATCTTCACCACATCTCACTTCACAATCTTCACTACACCTCACTTCACAATCTTCACTACGTCTCACTTCAAAATCTTCACTAACACCATCCTTCATCACTACATATAACAACATCCATTATCACTACTTATAACACCATCCATCATCATCACTACATATAACACTATCCATCATCACTACATATAACATGATCCATCATCACTACATATAACACCATCCACCATCACTACATATAGAACCATCCATCATCACTACATATAACATCATCCATCATCACTACATATAACTCCATCCATCATCACTACATATGACACCATCCAGCATCTCTACATATAACACCACCCATCATCACTACATATAACATCATGCATCATCACTACATATAACACCATCCAACATCACTACATATAGCACCACCCATCATCACTACATATAACATCATCCATCATCACTACATATAACTCTATCCATCATCACTACATATAACACCATCCAGCATCACTACTTATAACACCAACCATCATCACTACATATATAATCATGCATCATCACTATATATAACACCATCCATCATCACTACCTATATTTCCCTCCTATCATCACTACATATAACACCATCTATCATTACTACATATAACGCCATCCTTCATCACTACATATAACACCATCCTATCATCACTACATATAACACCATCCATCATCACTACAACACCATCCTTCACTATAGTGATAAACAGAGCTTCATTTTGTTGTCAATTTCTTTAAATTCCAACCTTATTAAACCGTAATTCTTTCTGTATGGTCAAATTTTGATTTGACCTCAGTGAGAGAGCTGTTAGTGTCATTTCATCACAATGGTGTTCCGACGCACTGTAACGAAGGTCTCAAAGGTTGAGGTGAAGCCTTGCCAGGTGAAGGAGAAGGGCCCCCGATCTAACAAACTGCAGACCACAAAACACACTAAGACCCAAAACAACAAGAAAACCCAAAACAACAACAAGAAGAAGGAAACTACCACTTTCTGCCATGTACAAAAGGACCAGTACCTGCCATGGGGAGACTACATCTTCACCGGGAAAAAGACAAAGAACAACAAGAAGCGCTGAACCATCCTCTCAGAGATTTAAAAATAATAAAAAACATATTAATTGATTTTGTTTGTATTATTTATGCTTTTATTATTTTCATCTGTAAACGTGCTGTTTTGGGAATATATTTTGAGTTACATAATATTTAGGTACAGCAGTTTATTTCACTGTATCTCCTTGTGTGAGTGTGTGGGTAGTGTGTGGATAGTGTGTGGGTACTATGGGTGTGTGCGCATTATGGAGAACTAGAGTCATGGCTAACTGTGACCCTATATACGGGTTACATTGGCCTTAACGCCCTTGTCTCAGCGCTATCTCATATATCCAAATTTCACATATTTGAAAGTATTAGATAACCAAAATATCTGGAAAATATTTAGTTAAAAATACAAATAATAAAAAAAATCGAAAACAGAAAGAAAAAACAATACCCGTGAAAGTGGAAATAAGGAGGAGGCAGAGCAGACGATACACAGGAAGGCAGTAATCATCATCCCCGTGTGAACCAGCCAGAGAAGAACTCCTTCGCCTCACCGTCCACCCGCGTACGATCAGCTGAGTGAAGTTGCCTCGTGTTGCAGTAAACATTATCTGTAAAAGGACAATTTACTTTTACTTTTATTGTTTATCTTACTGTTTATAGCTGTTTATTTTCTCTTACATAATGTACACTAAGTATGGGAGTGTACAGTAAGTTATACCGGATGGCAACAAATTCATATTCGTCTTGCAAATATTAAAACATTACCCTAACAACAGTATTGTATAACAACACGAGCTAAAGTGATGTGTAAAAAGGTCGGTTGCAAAAAGAAATATTATTCTTTTAAGTCTTTTTCAGTTTGTTCAGTGTTAACAACATTATAGGTCATATTTCATGCAGTATGCATATACAATGTTTGCTGAAGGTTTAATACCTTTCTGTTTACTGATGATGTAAAACCCTCGTTAAAATACTTTAGAGTCGTTTACAAAATATTTGGTGCGTTTTCCGGAGCATTGTATGTTTTTACAGCATGCGAGGCGGCAGGTATGTGGAGTTTTAAGAGCACTTCACGCTATAGCTCAGTTGGCCACGGATTAGCGAATTACGAACTGAAAATGTTTGGATCGTCATCTGTTTCGTGTAAGCTGTGTCGGACATTTTGTGCTACATTAAAGTCCAGCGATCTGTGGCAGCTGTCGGGCTCCTACCTGACCACCCTTTGCCTAAGAAGAGCGATTGTCTGAAGGTGTTCGAGTAGTTACTCAATTGTGAAAAAGTGATAGTGAGTCCCATAGACATGGCTGCCAGTTAGGGACAGTGTGGATATGCCACACTACATAGCATGTCTTCGGTAAGTAAAGGAGGCCGTGTAGCCAAGACTGCACTCAACCGTCTTCACTTCCCCAATTACAGCTAGGTGGACTGAGAGCGCCTCGGGATTATCATATCTATAATGCTAGACGATAACACCATCCCCTTGACACCTCGGAGACTATACAGTACTGTGTTCGGGGCGTGTTTGTGGGTCTCTACTGCCGCCTCCCTATCGTTGAGTTGCTCCCCACTTACCGTAACCAGTCGAGGTCACTGTGGGAGGCTATGTACAGTACAGTACAGTACAGAGTCACGCCCCCCTCAACAACGTCCGCACCTTGCCTGCTGAATACAGTATTTGCAAATGTGACCATAAACCCCAACAATTGTAGCAAATTACAAGTCCCGGGATTTGCCCCTGGTATTAACACAGTGACAAGCGTCCCATTCCTGGTAAGTAGCAGGTGGCCGGAGGTAGTGCAATCCTCTCCCAGACTACACGGAGATGAGAGAGAGCTGGCTGACCATCATGGTAAGGACGCCTCACTATTTGGACCCCAGGGAGGCCATTATCGTAAGTTAAGTGAAAGGCATTTGGAATACTGGACGACTAGACGCTATATGAATTTCTTTACCCTAGTTTTCCCACCGATAATAATGAGTATAAGGGAGGTAGTCTCATCGGCGTTCATCAACACCATAGCCGTCTCAGTTACCTATTGCTCGTACAAGGTTTTTGAATGAAATAGTTTTACTAATATCAGGAACTTTCAAACTACTACAGGAAATAATATAAATATATATATATATATACTTCATTTTTAGTCCATATAACACGCGGACTTTGAACATATAATCAACGACCTCACCAGCAAGGAATCGAACCCTCGACCTACTGGGTGTGACTAGGGAACGCTTACCGGCTAGGCCACAAGGTCTTTAAAAGCAGTTCTAGACTCTGTTATATTTCACACAAAGCCTGTTCATCGAGCTGATGGCGCCGTGAACCTCAATGGGAAAGTGCCCGTGCCTCTTATGTGGTGTCAGTAGCATTTTACCGAATCCAGCTGGTATGAAACGCGAGGTACATATATATACTTCATTTTTAGTCCATATAACACGCGGACTTTGAACATATAATCAACGACCTCACCAGCAAGGAATCGAACCCTCGACCTACTGGGTTTGACTATTATATATATATATATATATATATATATATATATATATATATATATATATATATATATATATATATATATATATATATATATATATATATATATATATATATATGCAAGTAAATCACTGTAGGTGCGCGTGATCTAGGTATATGCTGATAATCACAAGGAAAGAAGAAGAAAACACGAGGTTCTAAGCGCTTTTCGTAAAAATTACCTGTGAGTATAGATTTAGGTTATCAAAGATGAGATATATATATATATATATATATATATATATATATATATATATATATATATATATATATATATATATATATATATATATATATATATATATATATATATATATATATATATATATATATAACATTAAATTATAACAAAAAGTGTTTGTATGTCATGCCGGACGAGAGTAATGTATCGCCCCTGCGTTTTTTCGACGAATTTTGCTTCACTAACTAAAAAAATCAATTACGAGCAGCTTGTACAACGATGTGCCGGAAAATGCCATTACGAGAGCGAAAATGGTGTTGCTGGCACTTTGTTCCATTTAGTCAAAGAAGATGACATTGAATGAATTTAATACAATGCGTATGTGGTGAACGAGCCAAGTGAAAATATGACATATTGAGCTACTTAATGAGAGAGAGAGAGAGAGAGAGAGAGAGAGAGAGAGAGAGAGAGAGAGACATGGTTAATAGACTCTAGATGAGAGACAATTCCTCAACCACACCATTAAGCAACAACAAAAAATTTCACCGCTGTACCATAAATCCGAGTGTTAGTAGACATTATCAGCACCTACCTGTCTACCCACCATTATTGTTTCTTAAATTATGGTGCAATATGGTGCAATAGGGTTGATTTTATGGTGCTGATGTGCCCTTCCCCATTTTATAGACGCGAGAGAAGGTTTGTTTACTTTGGGATGCCGTCATAGTCCTCTCTGGTGGCGAGAGTACTGACTGAGGGTATAGGGGAGGAAGAGGAGGAGGAGGATAAACAGGAGGGGGAGGAAAAGATGGAGAAAAAGGTGAGAGAGAGAGCGAATAAGAAGAACACCAACACAACATCAAAAACCCAACCAATACTAAAATAATATAACGAAATTAGAGACGAAAAATATAACAAACAATATAAGAAAATGAGCAGGAATGAACACCAAGGTCAGAAAAAAAGCAGGAATGAACACCAAGGTCAGAAAAAGAGCAGGAATGAACACCAAGGTCAGAAAAAGAGCAGGAATGAACACCAACAAAAAGAGAGTGGTGAATGAACACCAAGGTCAGAAAAAGAGCAGGAATGAACACCAAGGTCAGAAAAAGAGCAGGAATGAACACCAAGGTCAGAAAAAGAGCAGGAATGAACACCAAGGTCAGAAAAAGAGCAGGAATGAACACCAAGGTCAGAAAAAGAGCAGGAATGAACACCAAGGTCAGAAAAAGAGCAGGAATGAACACCAAGGTCAGAAAAAGAGCAGGAATGAACACCAAGGTCAGAAAAAGAGCAGGAATGAACACCAAGGTCAGAAAAAGAGCAGGAATGAACACCAAGGTCAGAAAAAGAACAGGAATGAACACCAAGGTCAGAAAAAGAGCAGGAATGAACACCAAGGTCAGAAAAAGAACAGGAATGAACACCAAGGTCAGAAAAAGAACAGGAATGAACACCAAGGTCAGAAAAAGAGCAAGAATGAACACCAAGGTCAGAAAAAGAGCAGGAATGAACACCAAGGTCAGAAAAAGAGCAGGAATGAACACCAAGGTCAGAAAAAGAGCAGGAATGAACACCAAGGTCAGGAAAAGAGCAGGAATGAACACCAAGGTCAGAAAAAGAGCAGGAATGAACACCAAGGTCAGAAAAAGATACAAACACTGATTAGAAGAGAAAATATAAACATTGTGAACAAAATATAAAACGCAGAATGTGAAATGAATAAGAAACGTTAAGTGTTTTATATTCAAGAGACAATAAACGGATCAAGGTACAAAAAGTAAAGGTAAATAGATGAAAAAAAATACAAAGTGAAGAAATTAGAATCTCCTCTTCGTAAATTGAGAGCAGCAGCAGGAAGGGGGAGGGGGGGAGGGCATGAAATGGTCAATAATGTTCCATAAATCAGAGGAAATGTCGCAGAATCGGAGCAGCTGAGCCAATATTTGACCTCTGGTTTGCATAATTCGAAGCGCCAAATTTTTCACCAGCGTAGAGTTAAGGCAGCTCGGTGTAGGACGGGGAAATACCTCATACATTTTGACTTAGTGAGCTGCCGTCACCCACCTGGCCAGGTACGGTACACAGTCAGGTTAAATCATCAACTCATCTTTTTTTTTTTTTCAATTGGGAGGAGTATTTAATCATCATGAAAAAGACGAATAAAGCTCAAATTACACATATACACACACACACACACACTGTAAATTGACTTATTCACGATATTCGGTCGCTTATGAGAGAGAGAGAGAGAGAGAGAGAGAGAGAGAGAGAGAGAGAGAGATTAATTAAGAGCGTGACGTGCACAAGTCAGTAGGATTAATAATAAACTTTTGTTTTCCGGAACTGAGAACTCTAACAAACTCTCTTTTTCTCCCTTTCCTATGACTTGAAATTACGATGGTGTCAGTGTGTGTGTGTGTGTGTGTGTGTGTGTGTGTGTGTGTGTGTTGAAGAGGAACATGAATGATAAAGTCTTCTGAACTAAATGTTATCTCCTGGAACCACCACGTGATGCCTAGATAAGGAGTGTAAGGAGGAACTTATGTTTCTTTAGCTCTGGGTCTGGTGAAGTTATACAAACAACTGTTTATGGCAACTTGGGTCCTTTACAGACTCTCCCTGTATAATATAGTATATGTTTATGAAGGGGAAGATGCAGAGAGACATTTGTGTAGGCATGTTTGTCGGGAAGAGCCCAATGTCATGAATGGAATGCCTGTCGTTTGATATAGTGAAGAATAAATGTACAGTTTATCTGACTGCACAACGCTAGAGACGCTCTCTCATACAAGGAATACCAACAAGACCATTAATGACGACGCTACACTGAAACACAACTTTTAGGGTTGGTAACAAAAATAATTCGAGGAAAGTAACATCTGGTGAACCGGAAAGTTTGATTAAAAATTTTTAAATATGACAGTTTTTCGCTCTAGTTTGTGTAACGTGGATTATAAAATACACAAACTTATTAAGCTGAGGAGCAACGAATATGAAACAAACACACACACACACACAGACTTAACATTTT
>NW_024739284.1:0-19474 GCF_018991925.1 Homarus americanus | reverse complement strand
ATATATATATATATATATATATATATATATATAAATTTTTTTATTGCATGCATCTTTTTAGCATTGCTGACCATTCAGTACCAGATAATGTACATGTTATATTCTTGTGTGATCTAAACAACTAATATGATGAATTTGCATTACTATTTTCGGTCTCCTTAAAATTTTACTGGTTTCTGTTTTTTACGTATTAATTCTTTGCTAGAAATTTTACGGTAATTAAGGAATTTAAAAATTTTTCGGTGAGTGAGACTGGTTTTTACACATATTTTGTTAAAACCAAATTATGCACCGAAAGGATTATGGAGGACTTAAACGAGAACCTTTGCCAGCTTTGGGCAGCAGTGAGGTCCCATAGTAATTGTCATAGTCTGACCTGATGATCTTGGGGATTTCCTCCTGTTCTCCTATATTCTCCAGGAGAGAGTATAGCTGGTCAACAGGGGTCCTCCTGCCTTAAATACCTCAGCTGGGATTCCATCTGGTCTTGTGGCTTTGTTTTTTCATCTGGTTGTAGGCAGTAGCTACCTTGTCACGGGATGGAATGTCGTTGAGGTGGGCCAGCCCCAGGCACTGAGGGACCTGCTGGATAGTCAAGACATTCATGTCAACTGGGCCTCGGAAACTCACTCGCCCACTTGCCCGTGGCGAGCGAAAAATCCTTAGGCAAGTTAAATTTTAGATTTACCTGCTCGCCTGGCGCGTGGTGATTCTGACGGATGTGAAAGTGAAAGAGAGTAACATTGTTTAGCCATAAAAAACTAATGCAAAGAAGAAATATATATTTTTCAATTAAAATAATAGAAAAATATTATCTCGTAAGCAAATGTATTTATAATACTTATGAGCCTGTACGTTCATCGCAGCTACTTGTATCCATTTTGTGTAACAACATTTGTTCCAAAGTAAACAGAAAAAAAAATGTTTAGCGTGCAGCATCTGAGTTCTAATCTTATAATAATAATAATAATAATAATAATAATAATAATAATAGTAATAATTAACGGTTTATTGAAAGAGCATGGCAGCCGGAAGGCTGAAAATATACAGTTACATAATTGGGGAATGGGTCTCTTGATTGATAAATAATATACAAGTAACATAAGTGATACAAATATGATATATAATAACTAGGTGGGGAGAAGGTCATACTACAGGGCATTTCAACATAGTGACAGTGCAAAAAGTAAGATTGACTGGAGGTGAATACACTGGTTGATAACAAGTAATTGATAATTTTTACAATGGTTGGGACTGGGCTGTTCTTTTAGCGATCAGTTCGTGCTCGTATGGGCTGGATGCCGTTGTAGTGTCGAACAGCAATTTTCGGACTAGGGATCTCGGGTGGTAGTAGGAGCCGGTGTCGAGGATGGTGCAGAAGCTTCTCACCAAATTTGCAGATGAGGTCGTGGTGATAGTCAGAGAGAGCCGAGAGGGTCAGTGTGTTGAGCGCTTCTTGATATGTGGAGTAGGAACGGGAGAGAACAATCTTGCATGCCCTCTTTTACACTTTTTATAGGTGTTTGCTTTGTGTGGCATTTAGGGAGGAAGACCAGGTAGGGGAGTCATAAGTGAGCTTGGGAAGTATGAATGTTGAGTAAACACTGAGGAGCTCGGGCGCAGGAACTCTGAGGGACTTGAGTCGGCGGAGGAGGTGGAGACGGAAACTGGAGGATTTGACAACTTCACGTGAGTTTGCACGCTGAAAATATGACGCTTCTGAGCAGTCTGCGGAAAAGAAAAGGACAAATGATGAAAAATGTGATAAAGGAAAGCAATTTGAAAGGGAGTGCCGTTCACGAACTTAGCAACAAAAATGGAAATTCAGTTTTTTATTAATTACAGTTACTTCCAATTATAATAAATTCCTTCAGGGAAGATATTGAAACCATAATGTGTTGTCTAATGGTAGACCCTGCTGCCATATGGCATCACAAATATTGTGACCAAGTCCCAGGTTGCTGATCTGACTTTCTGCCTCATTTACACACAATTGCTGGGTCTCAATTGTTTCTCTCACTTTGACAACACAACATACATAATTATATCGTTTCTCTCTCTTGATTTATTTTTTCGTCTTTGTATTTGTTTATTATTATTATTATTATTATTATTATTATTATTATTATTATTATAATTATTATTATTATTATTATTATTATTATTATTATTATTATCATTATCATTAATTTTATTAATTGTTGTAATGATGATAATAATAATAATATTTATTATTATAGGTGATGTCACCAATAAGCTTGTGCATCAGTATATTAAAGAGAATAGGACTTGACACTCCTCCCTGAGGCGTGCCCAGCTCAAATGCTCTCATTCTGGTATTTTTGAATCCCCTAAACAGAACACTGGCATACCTGTAGGACAGATATCCCTTTATCCATGTCAGGAGGTTACCATGGATGCCAAAATTAGCTTGTTGCTCAAGTATAATGTTTATTAGCTACATCAAAGGCTGATTTAAGGTCTATGAAGGCTGTTTGTGTCTTATCTTTTGAGTGAACAAGATATTCTGCAAAGCATGTCTGTGTGCTGCTCCCGGGCATGAACCCATACAGATTAGGGGCCAGTTTGTCTTTTACTTGAAACATGTTACAAAACTGTAAGTAAAACATGTAATGTATCAACCTAAGTTGAGGTCATGACCGAAAAAATAATGTGGACGCCTTTGGCTGTCACTACATACAGTAGGTGGTTCACTAAGGTGATTACACACAGAGAGAGAGAGAGAGAGAGAGAGAGAGAGAGAGAGAGAGAGAGAGAGAGAGAGAGAGAGAGGTTATCCAGATCATGACTGGAGTGAAATAGAAAAAGAAGTTAGAGTCAGTTATGATAACAACAGTTAATTATAAGAAGACACAATACAGCTAGATTAATTGTTGGGTGCAAGAGTCAAGAGCTCGCCCAAGATATTTCATTGTGGTTACGACTGAGTTTTCTTTTTTATCCTAATAGTATTACTCCAGTCTTCCCAAGACGTAGGGATAATTGTTAGTGTTTCGGCCTTTGTTTACAAGACGATGTAACGAGTGTGCTATATTCTTTGATCTTTACCTGACATTAATAAGACGCTGTCATCATCATACAATGAAAATTTACAATAAACACTAATGGGAATGTCATTTACACAGCAAAGGTTAAGCAAGGGTCCAAGAGTATTTCCTTGTTAGACTCCAACCGCTTTCAACAATGGTGCAAACTTTGTATAATTTGTCACAAAAAGACTTTTTTTTTTAATACGACTTAAATCAGTCATGAAATCTTTTGACAATAGTCTACACTTTCCCACATAGTATAGCATGATCCACTATATCAAACACCTTGCCTGACCATTCCTGTACCTGTATATTTGGGTCAACCATCCCAAATGTCACACACATTGACAATTTACACAAGAAGTACTACCGCTATGGTCAACAAATAAAGACATTCGCCATCATCTTATATTTATAATAATATCTTGTGCTCTTCTACTGTACTGTACAGTACATGACCAGCCGCGTGACTTCATAGCTGCTTCTGAAATGAGATTCTTCAGTGTAACAATGGCATGTATTTACTATCAGTTATCTTGGCTGAATGCTGGATGAGTAAACAGTATTTTTTGTGGTAAATAAAATCTTGGGAAAAATCTTCCTAGAAGTGTATAAAAGGAAAAGTTTGCCAGGGAATACCATGTCAGACATCATCAAGGGTAAATACTGATTAAAAGTCACCATTGCGTCACACACCATAGCTGAAACTAAAATGTCATCAGGATTAAACATTTTGTTCACATACTTTAGAAATTGTTCAGAGGACCATCTTCTTAACCCCTTGTGACTCAGGGGGTTGTGTTCTTTTGGCCTTGGAGGAGTCACCGCGTCATGGAGTCATGTGATTCACACTGATAATAGTAGCCGTTCCGCCCCTCTTATAGTCCTGGTATACAGTACACCCGTGTTTGCCTCTTCCGCTTTCTAAAAATCTGGTTATGCACCTAAATTTTATAGGTACCTGTACTTACAATTTTACGTCAGGATCGCACCTGTTGCGTGGATACAGCGCTTGCCTCCTGTTCCGGGGGTCGGTAGTTCGATTCCCGGACGACCCCAGTTCACCTAGCTGTAAACAGTGGGGAAGTGAAGGCGGTCGAGTGCAGTACCGGCCATGCTGCTATGTACTGTAAAGTGTGTTTCAAGTGGGAGGTGGTGTTGTGTATAACTTTTCCTACTGGTATGATAATCTTGCCTTGAGGCTCTGCAAGGTAACCAGAGATTAACTGTGGGTATTTCCGTGCACCTGCATGTCCACACTATCCCATTGTACACGTATGCGGATATGTTGTTAGTGTGCCTCAGCAAGTAAGTTGATTAGGCACACAACGCAAGGTGAATCTCCCATGAATAATAACAAGAAAACATTGAGAAAAGACGTACGTGCCTGCGGTTGTGGTGACTCACCAATTTGTAAAAAAAAAAAAAAAAATGCGCCTAATGCATACCGTCCACACTAGTCCATCAACACACCAGTTTATCAAATATTTTCACAAACACGACGATCGGGAAGATCATATCACTGCGAGTCACATTTAGCAGAGTTTAAAACCCCAGCAAATATGACAGAGAAGTTTATAGTGCCGAGGGTGTGACATACAGGTGGTCGGTAAACGTGCAAGTCATCATCAAGCTGCGCACTTCTCACGCTCGCTTGTGTAACGTGTAATCTTACTTCGTAACACATAACAAGTTTGCGTAAATAACCGTTTTTTTTCCTCAGCCTTTGTGTGTTATTCGTTAGTTTCAACTCTCCTGACATACACATATTTGGTTACAACTTGTGTAGTCTGTTGATGCTCCTCATGTGTACCTCACCTGACTCTCATCACTGTGACCTTGCTAATCCATTCTTGATTCTGAGGCAACACTCTGTGTTTGTGTTTCTTACCATCCCACCTCCTCACTGCCACCATTACCCACCACCCCCTCACTGAGACCATTCACCACCACGCCCTCACTGACACCATTAACCACCACCCCCTCACTGACACCATTAACTACCACCCCCTCACTGACACCATTAACCCCCACCTCCTCACTGTCACCATTAACCACTACCCCCTCACTGTCACCATTAACCACTACCCCCTCACTGTCACTGTAATGAGAAAGATCTCGTAGAGAAGATATTACATGTATAGGTAGAATATTTATAGTAAGAGAGTAGTATGGGCAAGGGGGTGGGGGAAACTGCAGTGGGAGCGGGTAAACAAAGTGAAAGATTACAGGGAAATAGTGTTAGGAATGATGACAAAACTAAATTAAACAGGGAGTTTAAAACTAAACGCGATAAAGAGAGGACTCAGAACACGACTAACTTAAATGTCTACTATGCGAACAGCAGAAGTATGAGAAACAAAATGGATGATATTAAGGCCTTGGTATGTACCGAAAAAATCGATATAATAGCATTCACTGAAACATGGATCAACCTAGACTCACGTGAGTTACCAGTCGAATACCAAATTGCGGGTTACAAATTGTTCCATACCGATAGGCAGACCAGGAAAGGAGGCGGAGTAGCAATCTATGTTAGGGATAATCTGAAATGTGAAATAAATAAGGAAATAAAAACTGAGCGGAATACAGAAACAATTTGGATAGAATTAAGCGACGGTAGGGAAAAATTAATTACAGGAGTAATATATAGACCTTCCAATCTTGATAGAGTCAGTGAGCGACTTATCTGGGATGAAATGCGCAGGGCTTCCATACACAACAAAGTCTGTATAGTAGGCGACTTTAACCTTGGCCAAATAGATTGGACTGACCTTACGGGTAACTCAGAAGCAGAGGATTTTCTCGAGACGATCCAGGACTGTTTCCTAAGTCAACATATAACCGAACCCACACGGGGTAATAATATACTCGATTTAGTTCTGTCGAACAGAGAAAACCTCATTAGCAATGTCGAGGTAGGGAACGAACTTGCAAACAACGATCACAAAGAAATTAGATTCCAGTTAGATTTTCAGGGCAGACGTAAGGAAAATTCCACTAAAGTACCAGATTTCAGAAGGGCAAACTTTGACAGTTTAAAGAGGCAGCTGAGAGAGGGGGTGTCGCGCTTGGCCGTGAACCTGACAGATGACTCCGACCTGATAACGAGATCTGAGATTGCCGAGTTCCACGACAATTTAAATAATGAGTTACTTAATGCACAAAGGCAGAACATACCATACAAAAAACTCAGATCAGACAACAATAACCCTAAATGGATAAATAATTATTTAAAGAACATCATTGGCCAAAGGAAGGCTATAGGTAGAAGGATAAAGCGTGGCGAAAATTACCTCCAGGATTATTACAGGGTATTGGCGAGTAGGGTTAAAACCGAGATAAGGAAAGCCAAGAGGAATAATGAGGTAAGGATAGCAAGGGAGGCGTAGACAAACCCCCAAAGGATTCTACCAAATGGATCAAACTAAAACATGAGAAAAAATTGGACCAATACGGTCAGATACTGGCGAGCTCACTGATAACGACGGAGAAATGAGCAATAATTTGATTAAATATTTTTCAACAGTTTTCACCACCAAAAATTTAAACATGTTACCCGAGGCACCGACTCTATTCAGAGATAGTGAAGAAAACAAATTAAGCGAGATAGTAGTGACTAGTAACGATGTTAATAAGCAAATAGACAAACTGAAGCCTAATAAGTCACCTGGTCCCGATGAGATATTTGCCAGAGTATTAAAGGAATGTAAGGAAGAACTTAGTATGCCTTTAGCAAAGTTGTTTAACATGTCATTAACAACAGGTGTAGTACCAGAATCCTGGAGGATAGTGAATGTAATACCGATTTTCAAGAAGGGGGATAGATCACTATCTTCTAACTACCGCCCAATCAGTCTAACATCAACAGTAGGTAAATTACTAGAATCAATTATTTCAAACTCTATTCGAAACCACCTGGAGAAGCACAAGTTGATCAATGATTCCCAACATGGCTTCACAAGCGGGCGTTCATGTCTAACTAATCTCCTAACATTCTTTTCATCAGTTTTCGAATCGGTGGACGAGGGTCACAATTATGACGTGGTATATCTCGACTTTAGCAAAGCCTTCGACAGAGTCCCCTATGAAAGACTAATTAGAAAGGTAGAAGTGCATGGCATCAAAGGTAATATCCTTAAATGGATTAGGGCGTGGTTATGGGACAGGAAACAGCGAGTGAGCGTAAACGGCACTAAGTCCCATTGGAGCAACGTCACTAGTGGAGTTCCCCAAGGCTCAGTACTTGGACCATTATTTTTTAGTTATATACATAAACGACATAGATATCGGCATAGACAGCAACATAAGTAAATTTGCTGATGACACTAAAATAGGACGTGTAATTAAATCTGACGAGGACTCTGCAAAACTACAGGAAGATCTAAACAAATTTTTCGAGTGGTCGGAAAAATGGCAGATGAAATTCATTTTGGACAAATGTAAAGTACTCAGTATAGGAGATGTAAACAGGGAAACCAGTTATCAGATGAACAACGATGCCATTGTGGAATCCGACTGCGAGAGAGATTTAGGAGTAATGATAAGTAGGAATCTTAAGCCAAGTAAACAATGTGTTTTTGCTCGTAACAAGGCGAATGAAGTACTTGGGTTCATACAAAGGAGTGTTAGTTACAAGACTAGCGAGGTCGTCCTAAAACTGTATCTTGCACTTGTGAGACCACACCTGGATTACGAAGTTCAGTTCTGGTCACCGTATTACAGAATGGATATAGAATCCTTGGAAAGAGTCCAGAGGAGAATGACAAGACTAATCCCGGGCATGAGGAACCTTGAATATAGAGACAGGTTAAAGCATCTTAATTTGCACTCCCCCGAGAGACGTAGAGGGAGGGGCGACATGATAGAGGTGTACAAATGGAAGTCAGGGTTAAACAAAGGGGACATCACAAAGGTACTCAAACTATCCAACCAGGAGCGAACTCGTAGCAATGGTTTTAAGTTGGAGAAGTTTAGATTTCGGCGTGAAATAGGTAAACAGTGGTTTGGAAACAGAGTGGTGGATGAATAGAACAAGTTTCCAAATATCATCATTAACTCGAATACGCTGGATAGCTTCAAACATAGGTTGGATGCTTATATGAGCAATAGGGGTTGGGTATAAACGGGACTGCCCAGTATGGGTCAATAGGCCCGCTGCAGTTTCCTCCATTCTTATGTTCTTATGTAAGCTATGGTCTGATAATCAATCATTACACCTCCCGCCAAGACCAAAGCTTCCATCACAGAGAACTGATGACACATATAGACAGCAATATCACGTGTAGTATCTAAGCTAGTCCCTGAGGTGATAACACAATCTTACATTTACAACAATAATCTCATAGGTGTATGTTTTTCTACTGGCGCTAATTTGATCTGACAAAGCTCACTATATCACCATTAACCACCACCCCCTCACTGAGACCATTAACCACCACCCCCTCACTGAGACCATTAACCACCACCCCTCACTGACACCATTAACCACCACCCCCTCACTGACACCATTAACCACCACCCCTCACTGACACCATTAACCACCACCCCCTCACTGAGACCATTAACCATCACTCACTGACACCATTAACCACCACCCCCCTCACTGACATCATTAACCACCACCCCCTCACTGACACCATTCACCCTCAACTCCTCACCGACACCATTAACCCACACCTCCTCACCGACACCATTCACCCCACCTCCTCACTGACACCATTAACCACCACCCCGTCACTGACACCATTAACCACCACCCCTCACTGACACCATTAACCACCACCCCTCACTGACATCATTAACCACCTCCTCACTGACACCATTCACCCTCAACTCCTCACCGACACCATTAACCCACACCTCCTCACCGACACCATTCACCCCCACCTCCTCACTGACACCATTAACCACCACCCCTTCACTGACACCATTAACCACCACCCCTCACTGACACCATTAACCACCACCCCTCACTGACCATTAACCACCACCCTCAACCATTAACCACCACCCCTCACTGACACCATTAACCACCACCCCTCACTGACACCATTAACCACCAACCATTAACCACCACCCCCTCACTGACACCACCACCTTAACCAACCACCACCCTCACTGACACCATTAACCACCACCCCCTCACTGACACCATTAACCACCACCCCTCACCGACACCATTAACCCACACCTCCTCACCGACACCATTCACCCCACCTCCTCACACCATTAACCACCACCCCGTCACTGACACCATTAACCACCCCCTCACTGACACCATTAACCACCACCCCTCACTGACATCATTAACCACCACCCCCTCACTGACACCATTCACCCTCAACTCCTCACCGACACCATTAACCCACACCTCCTCACCGACACCATTCACCCCCACCTCCTCACTGACACCATTAACCATCACCCCTTCACTGACACCAAAAACCACCACCCCCTCCAAGTTCGCTGGGAACACAAGACAACAAATGCCAGTGTCCTTGCTGACACCAGCTGTAAAAGCATCGAGGCTACCATTATCCACGAGCAACCACGTTGGACTGGCCATGTTACCCACATGGACGACAGTAGACTGCCAAAGCAGATACAGTACTCTACAGTCACCTAACGAATAGTAAACGTAACGCGGGCGGGCAACTAAAAAGGTATAAGGGTAGTCCTAAGACACACCTGAAAAAGTGCCACATCGGCCCCGTCACCTGGGAGATGATTACTCCACACAGTAATGCTTGGAGGAGCACCACACAAGAAGGTGTCAATACTTTCGAGTTAGCCCGACTGCATACCAAGGCAGACAAGCGCCAACGCCGAAAAGATGCTGCCGCTGCCCAACCTGCACTAGATGTAGCCCTCCACACGTGCAACATCTGTGGACGATTCTGCCGGTCCCGTATCGGCTTCTCTAGTCACTCCAGAGCTCACCAACGAAGGTGACATCCTTAATAACTCTTATCATTGCATCATAGCTGGATGATCGTCATAGTCGATTCCGAGTGACAGCAAAGTAGTAGTAGTAGTAGTAGTAATAGTAGTAGTGGCCAGCGCGGCGTGGGTGTCGTGGACCGTCCCTCCTGATCTAAAGTGTTATTGGTGGGGACATACTCGTTGTGTGGGAGCGGGAATTTGACAATGTGTCCGTGAATATCGGATGTCACCCTAAGCATTGCCACCCAAGGTTTCTTCTCATCCCTTACGGCATAAATTGTAAATATTCCGTGTGTTCACCGGCGTTCACCAAGTGAGTGGTGACCTGTGCTGGGTCAGTGGTAGGATAATGAGAAGGCTCGGCGCCAAGGTCAGTGTCGTTAGGCCTACTGTGACAGGGGTGGTCCCGAGACTATCGCCCCTATGGGGCCGAGAGTGCTGCCCATGCGGTCGCCCCCACCCCCCCCCCACCACCATAGTAACGGACTCTTAATGTAGGGTCTCGACGAACCTAGTGAGTATACATAACTGATATTACACCAGTGAGACCATATAAATAGTGGTTATTTGTGCCAAGGAAATATAAACTAGTGCCTGGTGTGACAAACTCTTGTCCATAGTGTATCATTCTGATGTATGGATGGTCGCTATTAGGGGGGGTAGCCTACACACCCACGCGCGCACGTATGCCCCTACTACCTGGACACACCAGTCCAGCCTGTCACCTCTCCGCCCTTCCCTCATAAGAACCAGTATAATCTTGTGCCTGGGACTAAATCAGATGTCCGGAGGCGGACGTTACCGTCGCCCAAGGTGCTGGTCACTATGCCTGGTAACATTCCTTGCTGCGTCTGTGCTAGCCCGAACCAAAACTGCACAAATTGTGTTTGTGCGAGAAACAACCGACCATGTGTGAATTGCAGGAAGCTAGACCAGTGTCGGAACCCACGTCGCAGGGAGCCGACACAGGCGGCCACAGTGGATATCGCCGGGACCCAACTACCCGATGATATCCGAAATGATAGCAGTGAGTCTACTCAACCCGATAATGTAGTACTAATAAATGCTGCTCCCTCAGTAGCAGGTGTCCACGAGGAGAATGAGAGACAGCCGCCTCAGTGGAATGGCATGTCGATGGAAAATGCAGGCGTATGGGTCAAAGAAACCTACTCAGAAATTGTCAAGTGGTCGCCCGCTAACTTATTTGAACCACCCAAGTGTGCGGCCACCAAAGAAATGATTCGGGAGATGACTCACTTCATGACTGATTACACTCAGGACCGCTTCCTCGCCCCCCTAGCTCTTCAAATACTGGCAATAATACCACATCTATTTTGTCAGAGGACACACACAAAGGCTAAGCACAAAGAAAATGTGGCAGCAATGAAGAGAAGGTTGACAATGTGGCAGACTGGGGCCCTAGATGATCTCCTATGTGAAGCAAGAACACTGCAGGAGAGACTAAAATCTACGGGTGACGGAAAGCAAAACACCGATGACGTGGCAAGACAATTTGGAAACAAAATGCGTGTGGGAAAAGTGTCTCTCGCGGTAAGATCTCTCACACATGAATCCTCCGGTGGAGTGATGCCAATAAACAGAGCGACATTAAAACTATTGAAAGAGAAACATCCCCCTGCAAGCGAAGATGAAGGCATCAGGCTCCAGGGTGCCTATATCCCACCAAACGCTGTCCTGTTCGAGAAAATAACAGGAGAGATGGTGTGGAAAAAGGCACTGAAGACTCGAGGAGGAGCCGGCCCTTCAGGTCTGGATGCAAACGGTTGGAGAGTCATCCTCAGCACAAACAAGTTTGGCCCTGTAGCAAGCGATCTCTGCACTGCCATTGCCACCCTTGCAAGAAAGCTTGCATCCTCTTGCTGCCATCACCTCCAGGCTCTCACGGCCTGCCGCCTTATTCCTCTGGAAAAGAAACCAGGATGTAGACCTATAGGGGTGGGGGAAGTGCTGAGGCGGATCATCGGAAAGTGTATAATGGAGGTTAGGGTGTGTCAATTTTGTCAACATGTTAAAAATCAAATTTGGTAGTCAAAATATTGTGCCTCTTTATGTCTAAACTTGAGATTAGCAAACAAAAATGAATTGAAATAACCCTCACCTACATCAATTATACCTTAAAGTTTCAAATATCAGTATTTCAACAAATTAATGAGACTTGATTAGAATTATTCACTTGATATTAACTAATCTCATGTAAGCATATGGATTATGGAGTATTTTATGGTTCTATAGCTTGTGTACAATATGCATGTCAGAACATGAACATGAACAGGCTCTCCGTGTGGGACAGTTTAATTCTTGTTTTGACTTGTACCAAGCGTGAGGATAAGGCGCCCGGCTCACTCTCCTTCTAGATATCATAGACGGTGGTTTGCTCTCATTGCACTTGCACCTACTCTACCAGACGAATTCTACATTTTAATTATTGTAAGTAGGGCATATTGATTGTCGCAGTTACTTATATCATTGTATAAAACATTATGTTCTAAGAAATTATTATGTTATTTCTGTTACAGCATTTTTGATAAACAAATTGATATTTTTTGAAACAACAATTGAATTATGAAACATTGAAATATTTTTCTATTTGTCAGATAGTGTGAAGATGTCAAAATTGAAGACAAGAAGTCAGTTGTCAACCCACTTGAGCCTGCTAGTTGGTAAAGGGAAGGAGCTTCCTGTATCAGAACTTCCAACAGTGAGAGACATGCTAAGATTAGGGTTACTCCTTCGAGAAAAAAATGCAAAGGACAGAAGGAACTATACAGATAAAGAACTCATAAATGACATGATAGTCCCTCTTCTGCATCAATGGACAAAAGCTAATGCACTATTCAAACCACCTGTGATTAATCAGTGTCGAACTATTGAGCTAAAACTAACGAAATTATGGCACAAAGCAGTTGAAACATCACTTGGTAAAGGAAACTTGGACAGGAAAAATGAATTTCTGCACACACTTGATACTCTGTTTGACATTTTGACCTGCAAGTGCTCCATACAATTATGTTCTGAATCCATCTGTTCTCACTCAGGTAAGAGAGAAAATAATTCCCACATTGATTGTGGTTGTCCTCGTGAAAAGAAGATCCCTGTTTTAGAGCTTGAATTTATAAAGGCACAGAGGACAAAGGCAGAAGGCCAAGGAAGTATGCAAATGGGTTCAATAGATTATTCAGAAACAAAGAAGCAGATTGCTAATGCCAAGAAGAGAGAACAAATCCGAGAGAGGGAACAAAATAAGAAAATGAAGAGTGAAGAAGCCATCCAAAGAGAGGAAGAGCTGTGTCAAGATGTTTATCACTTCTTTGATAGTTCTTCTGATGAACAGGAAGCAACATCAGATGATAGTTCCAAAGAGCCATCTGAACCTTAACCAAAGAAAATGAAATACAACACAAGAAATATTTCAAACATTGCTTTAGCTAGTATTCGCCACCATGCTGGACTTCGTGAGGCTGCAGAAATTGCAACTGCCGCTTGGATAGATGCAGGCCTCATCAGCCGAGAGGATGTATCTTTGGTGATAGATCATAATAAAATTAGAAGAGCACAAGAAAAAATAATGAAGGAAATATCTGATCAGCATGAAAAAGATTTAAGCGAGGGAGGGCTCTCCTGTCTTTTGTTTGATGGAAGAATAGATGACACAAAAGTTTTGCTAGAAGTAGAGGGAGTGAACAGAAAGTTTCCAGGTCTCATCAAAGAAGAACACTACTCTGTCTGTTCTGAGCCTGGTGGTCGGTTTTTGTTTCACTTTGCTCCCGAAACTGAAGTAGAAGGGAAGAAACATGCAGAGGTCATTGCTGATCATATTTTATGTTGGGTTCAGGAGAGAGGACTTGGCAGTTCACTGCAGGCTGTTGGTGGAGATTCAACTGCAGTGAACACCGGATGGCAGGGGGGTGTAATGACGCATTTAGAGAAAAAACTAGGAAGAAGACTTGTTTGGATTGTATGTGATTTACATACAGGCGAGCTACCTCTTCGTCATCTCATCCAGGAACTTGATGGTCCTACAAAGAGCAACAACAAGTGGTCAGGTCCCCTTGGCATCATGCTGGATGAAGCAACACAACTAGAAATAAATACAACCTTTCCAAAGGTCGAAGTTGGCCCTCCCCTTCCGGCGTTGTCTGAAGGAGTCATCAAAGATCTCAGCACAGATCAATCCTATGCTTATCGTATTGCCCAAGCAATAAGATCAGGAGAAGTGCCTCAGTCATTGGCTCTCTTGGAGATTGGACCTGTCAGTCACAGCCGTTGGTTAACTACAGCTCTTCGTTTCTGCAGGATTTGGATTTCCAAACACGAATTGAAGGGCAAAGTGCTGAAGAATTTGAGGTTAATTGTTGAATTTATTATTGGAGTTTATCTTCCCCAGTGGTTTAGTGTGAAACTTAATCCTATGTGGGTGGATGGGCCCAATCACCTTTTGTTTCAATTGCAGCTAGTAAGAACACAGAGGAAGGTAGTGAGGGACATCGTGTTACCTGTGGCAAGAAGGTCCGCTTGGTATGCTCGATCAGAAGCAGTTTTGCAAGCAATGCTTTGCAGTCAATGTACCAATCTCCGAACCGAGGCTGTAGAAGTCATTCTAAAGATTAGAGGAACGCTAATAGATGACGACCAGTTGGGAGACTGTTCGTTTCATTCAAGAAAAGTTCCCCCAATAAACGTCAATGCCACCAAATTGTCAGAATTGGTTGACTTGAGTTTGGAAGTCTTAGAGCCACCATTGACAACAAGTCTAACTAGCCAAGAATTGAGAAACCTTAAAGAGACTCCAATGCAGGTGCCGAAGTGGCCTTCCCACACTCAAAGTGTGGAGAGATGTGTGAAAATGGTCACAGAAGCAGCGGGCCATGTTTACAGCCACGAGAGGCGAGAAGGTTACATCAAAGCACAAATAGCAAGCAGACTACTGATGACAAGAAACCAAAGCAAAGAGAGTATGAAGGCATTGGTTACTTTCAAATAGACTACGGATAATAAAATATAATAATTTGAAACTTGAAACAGTAACATGTGTGCAAACGCTGGTTATGTTATAAATTCACAAATATGTACATTTAAAATTCCATTTGATGTAGGTAGGACTTATTATAAAAAAAAATGTATGCCAGAATATTGTTTTGCATGCTTAAAGACTACAATAAATTGCTACCAAATTACTCGATTTTCAATTTAGCCAGTTCACCCCCTAAATTGACACACCCTAATGTATATGTGCTTCAGTATCTTAACGTTGGGTGAGATTCTGTGAGCCAGGAAATGTTCTTAACTAGATATATATGACTTCGACAAGAAAAAGAATCTTACATATACATTAGTGATATTATCAAAACGGGAAAGATCTTTTATTTTGTATCAACAACCGATTGAAACAGGTCAGTCGTAAACATGTGATTGAGTTTCATATAACCGTCTAACAAATGCAGTGGTGAATCAAATGGGTAAAAGATTTACTAGTCAGGGTGTTTGTAGTATCATTGTAGCCGCAGTCTCGTATCTAGCCTCTGTTACGTCACAAGAATAAAAGCAGTAGCTGTGCAGGTGTCTTGTGGAAGGAACGTTATCTGAAATTCAGCCTCCAGTGGTAGCCACAGTGTATACAGGCAATATAATCTGAACCACCACCGTTAAGTCAGTGAACTCAGTTGTGTGTGCGTGACTACACCG
This sequence comes from Homarus americanus, assembly GCF_018991925.1. Classification (NCBI taxonomy): domain Eukaryota; kingdom Metazoa; phylum Arthropoda; class Malacostraca; order Decapoda; family Nephropidae; genus Homarus; species Homarus americanus. The sequence goes on along the minus strand of NW_024739284.1, from coordinate 3,776 downwards.
TGGATATGGTTCTACAGTACTTGTGTTTTGTTCAGCCATAATAGTATGCTACTGTTCCGTTGTGCTACGTCTTCATGTACAAAAGTTTGCTGTATAAAACAAATTAAGTGTTAATGGATGTGTTTTTATTGGTACACACTAGAAAAGTACAAAGTATGTAAATTACGTACAATATGATTACCGTACTATAATCGCTACAGAGTACAAATTAATTAATTTAAATACCCGAGCATCAATAGAAAATGAACACAGAATTATTATTTCTGCTCAAAAATTGAACAGTAGAACCATTAAGATGAACCACACTGGATAACCGAGGCAACGACAACGAATTGTTACATAACACCTGTCCGTGAGCCTCACCTGTTGACTTACTCGAATTTTAAATTCACTAAATTAAATGACGTTCGGTGTTGCCGTCGATAACCGTGAACCACCTCCATCGTCATTCTTTGTGTTCACACTGTTCTCCCTCTGGTGTGAAGATGGTCAGTGTATTGTGTGGTCAGTGTATTACTTGTGGTCAGTGTATAACGTGAGTGGGAATAACTAGTGTTACACTACAGGTGGTGGCTGGAAGTAAAAAAGCAACACAAATTTCTTACACTCTTCTGAATGTCAGGTTACTTGATGCAGGAAGGTGAAGCCGTGGTATTTAGGGTCTACCACAGTCAAAACCACCACAGGTGTGTTACAATCAGGTGTGTTCCTGTTACTACACATCTGGATACGCTTAAGGAAATAGTACACTACTCGTCCACAGATAATAGGAAATATTCCTAAAACTGAATTTGTAAAATCACCTCGTAAACCATTCAAGGTGAGCGGCATCAAGTCTGTTCTAATAATAATAATAATAATAATAATAATAATTAGCGGTTTATTGAAAGAGCTTGGCAGCCAGAAGGCTGAAAATATACAGTTACATATTTGGGGAATGGGTTTCGAATTACAAATAATATACAAGTGACATAAGTGATACAAATATGATATATAATAACTAGATGGGGAAAAGCTCAAACTACAGTGCATTTCAACATGGTGACAGTGCAAGAAGTAGTATTTACTGGGAGTGAATACACTGGTTTATTACAAGTTATTGATAATTTTTACAATGGTTAGGACTGGGCTGTTCTTATAGCGATCAGTTCGTGCACGTATGGGCTGGATGCGGTTGTGGTGTCGAACAGCAATTCTCGGGCTAGGGATCTCAGGTGGTAGTAGGAGCCGGTGTCGAGGATGGTGTAGAAGCTTCTTACCAAATTTGCAGATGAGGTCGTGGTGATGGTCAGTGAGAGTCGAAAGGGTCAGTGTGTTGAGCGCTTCTTGATATGTGGAGTAGGAAGGGGAGAGAATTATCTTGCATGCCCTCTTTTGCACTTTTTCTAGGTGTTTACGTTGTGTGGCATTTAGGGAGGAAGACCAGGTAGGGGAGGCATAGGTGAGCTTGGGAAGTATGAATGTTGTGTAAACACTGAGGAGCTCGGGTGCAGGAACTCCGAGGGACTTGAGTCGGCGGAGGAGGTGGAGACGGAAACTGGAGGATTTGGCAACCCGTGATATAAACATGTCCCAGGGCCCAGCAGAGGACAGTGTGTTGGGGAACATTGTCTAGACGTGTACTGACCCAGAAGTGGTTATGTTGAGCACTAAGCATTTATTAAAACAATAATGTAACTATAACATTTAAAATTTCAGCTGGAAAATTGTGTCTACTGTATTCAGTAAAAAAAAAATGGCTAACGACTTATAGGACACACTACACAAAATTATCAACATGTCTAGAATTATTCCAGTTGTCTACCATATTGCAATTCTGAGATATGTTCAACCTTAGCAAAAGCCATTACACATGCCTTTACAACAGTACCTCTAAGCTCGTGTATTCAGTCGTGTTCCAGTAATGTACTGACCAGTTTTTATACTGCCTCTTCGCTATCTGTCACAAGAACAGTCTGCTAGCACCTGGTAACACTGTCAAGGACTAACCTGAACCTTGAAGCAGAGCGTAGTGACACCTACTTTTACCAAGTCTGTAATCGCTCATAGGAGCGATTGTGGCTGCGCAGGCCAATAAGACCCTCTACGTTGACGCGATGATTACAATTCGGTCAAAACCTGTTGAATACATCTCACATGTAACAACTGCTGATACATCAGGACACACAGTTTGAACAATATGATCAAGGTACAGTGCATAACCACAATTATTAAAGTCGTTTAATGTTCTCAGAGGATTCAGCAGTTCACAATCACACTCACGTTTTACGGGTCCAGGATTAGACTAACGAGAACAAATACGATGTCTTGCAGGAGAAATGTTGGCTGACGAGAATCGAGATGTTGCTTCTACTGTACAGGAGGAGGCGGTAGTCTGCCCTTGGCCCTCAGGCTGTCTCATGGGAAGCTGTGAGCCTTCATCCCGCTTGGTCAGCTTTGGAATCAATGAACAGCCGGCAGGTTCTATGTCTAAAGTTATATGTGATATTAAAAGAAATGTGATAACTACCAATGAGAACAACTCTCGTATCGAATTTGTGTGGATTCCGTCCCATGTAATTAGGTATCATGACCATGCTGATACACTGGCCAATGAGGCATGTAAGAAAATGTTGACCGTGACCTTGGCCTGTCCAATGCTGTACTTAAAAACATTCAAGTCAGAATCATGAACTCTGATCTAGAAGAACTGAGAAATGCAGAGAGACCCGGTAGTTGTAGCATTAGTAAATCTGACAAATTTTGTGACGAGAGGTACCGGTATGGCCAGCATGAGGACAGAACCAGATAATGTGATGTAGTCGTGGCCAGAATTAGGCTAGGATACAGACACATCTAGCAAGATAGTAACTCTGTACTGTACCCATACCGGAACACTCAGCATATAAACTTTGTGATAAACCTTTAAAGCATACACTTGAACACTATATTATTAAATGGGACACTGTCAAAGACTTAACATAAGAACATAAGAATGGTGGAAACTGCAGCGGGCCTATTGGCCCATACTGGGCAGTCCCGTTTACACCCAACCCCTATTGCTCATATTAGCATCCAACCTGTGTTTGAAGCTGTCCAGCGTATTCGAGTTAATGATGATATTTGGTAACTTGTTCCATTCATCCACTACTCTGTTTCCAAACCAGTGTTTACATATTTCGCGCCTAAATCTAAATTTGTCAAATTTAAAACCATTGTTACAAGTTCGTTCCTGGTTGGATAGTTTGAGTACCTTTGTAATGTCCCCATTGTTTAGCCCTGACTTCCATTTATACACCTCTATCAGGTCGCCCCTCGCTCTACGTCTCTCGAGGGAGTGCAAATTAAGATGCTTTAGCCTGTCTCTATACTCAAGGTTCCCAATGCCTGGGATTAGTCTTGTCATTCTCCTCTGAATTCTTTCCAAGGTTTCTATATCCATTCTGTAGTACGGTGACCAGAACTGAACTGTGTAATCCAGGTGTGGTCTCACAAGCGCAAGATACAGTTTTAGGATGACCTCGCTAGTCTTGTAACTAACACTCTTTTGTATGAACCCAAGTACTTTATTAGCCTTGTTACGAGCAAAAACACATTGTTTACTTGGCTTAAGGTTCCTTCTTATCATTACTCCTAAATCTCTTTCGCAGTCGGATTTCTCAATGGCATCGTTGTTCATCTGGTAACTGGTTTCCCTGTTTACATCTCCTATACTGAGTACTTTACATTTATCCACGTTGAATTTCATCTGCCATTTTTCAGACCATTCGAAAAATTTGTTTAGATCTTCCTGTAGT
>NW_024739283.1:0-35020 GCF_018991925.1 Homarus americanus | reverse complement strand
ACAAACGCACACACACACACACACACACACACACACACATACATATTTTCAGCCTTTTGGCTGACATGCCCTTTCAATAAGCATTTATATATATACATATAGATATATACACTAGTAAAATTTATATTACAATAGTAAGTACAAACCGGTATTTCGTTTGACAATACTGAGCTCATGATCTTCAATACTGTCAACTACATTCGGTCCTTTATACGACTCGGGAAACATTCACCATCTACATTATGTCTGTAATATTCTAACTCCTAGTAAACTGTCCGGAGAAAGTGTAGTCAATCAATATTTTCTTAACGTTATTAATGTATATTATGTTCTGTACGTTTTATTTGTGTAAATGAATAGTATTAGATCGTTCTTTAAACTGTCTTTGAAAGAATAGACACAATGTTTCGCAACCTTTGACGTATTATTCTTGTCTAAGAAAAAATGAATGTTAAATATGAAATTTAATATTACAGTATTTTTGTTATAATCCACCTTATTGAAAAAGTAATATTTCAGCATATCTGAGTATACAGTATGTACTACACATTTATTTTATCAGAGCACTAAATTACTCTTTATGTAAGACAAGTAATAATATTTCAAAAACTTCAGAACACTTCATATAGAGATATTTAGATCAACACATTTTGTATTATCTATGATTTTAACATTAAATCTTTAAGTGAAAATTCTTAGAGATCTCATATATTAAAGATTTGTTTCGTGTCTATTGAATACCACAATTCATTATGTTCACTTTTTCATCACTCAGAAAATATGATTAAATTGTACCAGGTTGACAAACAGGTCTGTAAAATGAGTTTTTATAGTACTTTTGTTTATTTATGAACTTTCCTTTTGAAGTAATCATAAATGTAATCATAATTACGCATCATGAAATCGTAATCATAATCGATTACATCCACCTTTATCGTAATCATAATCATAATCATAAAATTATAACCCAATCGTAAATGTAATCAATTACATTACCGATGTAATCACCCCATGAGTATGGTAAGACCTCCAACAAATCTGTATAGCAATTACAAATCTTGGTTAAGTTTAATTATCGAACTATAGAAGTTGTAAATTATTATCCAAATTCTCCCGAGTGTAACATGCATATGTAATTTCCATCCTCGATGTTATATCAGTGTAACTGATACACACATTCACTGTAACTAGAGATGCAAAATTAAGGAGCATTAGAAACCTAATGGTAATTAATGGAGTCGATACCCGTGTGTTATTGGGTGTAATGGTTCCTTCTTGTTATCCATAGGTAGATAAGTTAACTAATCTTTTATGATTTTCCTAAGTAAAGTTTTTTATATCTACGGGGATAATGATTAATATTCTTTTTCATATATAAAGTTTTCTATGAATCTTTTTCGAAATATTTCTTAACTTAAATAAAAAACTAAATATGCTAATTAAAGCCTAACATCATATACTTCAAATAAATCTTACAACACCTTTTCTATAGAATATTGAAAATATTGTAAATATTTTACAATGCAGTAAATCATCCATTCTTTATCTCCTTTATAGATAATAACCTGGATGATAATAAAATATCATCTAATAATAATAGATTAAACTTGTCGATCTTATCATTGCCATATATGAAGTCCCTGAAATACATTTACCTGCTAAATTATTTACATGTATGTGTTCATGTGTATTAATAAAATATCGATATTTTAACAGATGGTTAATTGGGCTAACAATAAACATATCCTTACTAATGTCTTCTGGATAACATTAACTATAATGCTCTGTTACATTAATTATATTTTAGTCGTGCTAAAAGGCCTCAATCGCCTCAGCACCAGAGCCTGAACCAAACATGAAGTCCCGTTTCTTTTTAAATAAACTTATTAGGAAGCAGCAATTGAACAGTGAATAGACACTGCCATAATGTACGATTTAACATGAATGGAGCCCAGTAATCGATGTCATTTGCCATGAAACTGTGCCATTTATCTTTCACCAGTCTCCCTAGTATTGCCTTTAATCCGAAATTCCCTAAAATACAGACTCATTGGCCTCATTAGTCATACTTCCTCACATAAAACTGATATATCAAATGGACGTATGTGTTTAACCCAGGTATCTGTCGCTGAATTATATCTTGTAAAACTTTTTTTGTTTTTTCCTTCAATTTTAAGCTCCATAGAGGAAAGTAAACATTCATAGTCATGTTTTCATGGGAATATCTTAAAAATATATATTCCGTTACTTGTAATACCATAAGTCAATTATACACTCAGTATATTGAAGAATGATGAAAGAATATAATATAAATGGCATCGTACAGTTAACAGTTTATACACTCAGTATATTAAAGGTGATGGATCAATATAAAATAAAGGGCATTATTTCAGTTAACAGTTTACTTCTCAACATAATCGTACACACGTTTATAGAAAAAATAAGACAAACTTTTGTAACAGAAACAGTAAATTACATAGATTATAATGTGCAGTAAATTAACTAACATCACATTAGTTTAATGTAATAGAATGATGAACTGAAGAGATGATGTGTTGCGTCATCTGGCTGATACATGTAGATGACAATACGATGAAGGACGATGTCCACACTGTTAATACCAGAGGTAGGAAGTTAGAGAAGAGTACGTCAGTGGAATAGTAGAAATATTTACTTTCCATACATACTGCCACCGCCGCCTCCACCATACATACTGCCACCGCTGCCTCCACCACCAGAGGATCCACCGTAGCCTCCGCCGCCTCCGCTACCTCCACCACCAGAGGATGCACTGTAGCCACCGCCACCTCCACCACCAGAGGATCCACGGTAGCCTGCCGCCTCCGCTGCTCTCCACCACCAGAGGATCCACCGTATCCTCCTGCTGCCTCCGCTGCCTCCACCGCCAGAGGATCCACCGTAGCCTCCGCTGCCCACCACCAGAGATCTCACCAGCCTCCTGCCGCCTGCTGCCTCCACCGCCAGAGGATCCACTGTATCCCCGCCACCCCACCACCAGAGGATCCACCGTAACCTCCACCGCTTCCTGCTGCCTCCACCACCAGAGTGATCCACCGTATCCTCCTGCCGCCTCTACACCACCAGAGGATCCACTGTATCCTCCACCGCTTCCATGCCTGCACTACCTCTCAGAGGATCCACCGTATCTCCGTTGCCTCTGCTGCTCTCCACCACCAGAGGATCCACCGTATTCCTCTGCTGCTCTGCACTCCACCAGAGGATCCACTGCATCCCTCCTGCTGCCTCCACCACCAGAGGATCCACTGTAGCCTCCTGCCGCTTCCCTGCCGCTTGAAGATCCAATTTCATATCCTCCACCACCACCACTGCCACCAGAAGACCACATACATACTTCCTTCCGCCACTGCCACCACTGCACATACCTTCTCCGCCGCCGCTGGAGGAACCTCACTGTAACCTCCACCACCGCCTCCACCATGTCCTCCACCTCCACTTCCTCCTCCACCAGATGGAGCGCTATATCCTCCACCTCCTCTTCCTCCTCTTCCTCCTCCCCCTCCTCCTCCATGGCCACCTCCGCCACCACCTCCTACGCTGCTATAGCTGCTTCCACCTCCCCCTCCTCCTCCACCATGGCTTCCTCCACCACCTCTGAAGTCCGCGATACAGGCTACCACCAACACGGCGAGGATCACCACGCCTACACCTCGCCTCTGAAATATCAAGATGTATGATTGAATATTACTAAATATACTTATATTTGTGTCATGTTATTCTCGGGGCATTTGAACGTAAATGTTCCTTATGAAGTCTCATCTATTATATGTGGAAGAACTGTTGATGGTACACTTTTGGTAATACGATTATTGAGAGAACTCATAATATATATGGACTTAATGTTATGTACAGCGTTTGTGTGTGTAATGTCTTTGTATGGGAATATACCTGTGGCCAAAACTACTTCCATTCCAGATAACTTTTAAAACATTCATATTTTTCAATAGAGTTTTAATTTTATCTGGTGAAGTACACCCACATCAAATGATGAGTATCGTGATTGTCTTTTCTACTGTTTGGAACATGTTTAAACTTTTGTTTCTGAGATATTGTTTACACTAAGAACATTTTCAAGGACACGTAACATATCTAAAACACTTCAAAACCATTGTAATTGGTTAGACTTAAAGTTTATTCTCTCGTCTCGTATTTGTCGAACTCATTATTCTTAGATAAATTATTTGCACTTGGACAAACCTGTTCCGGATTTTGTGCATTTGATTCTCATCAACACATTTCTCAAACGTTGTGTACAATTCGGCAAACTTAAAGGTGACTGTATAACTGTGCCCTGGGATAGGAGGTAACGAGGTGCTCACCATGTTGCCTCTGCACTCCCCGCCAATCGTCTGACTTCTCTATTGGATCGGGGCCTTTTATATTGCACGTCATGACGCAGCTCGGAGTGTTGCTTGCAGCATAATATGTTGCATCCTTGCTTTTGTTTTACCAACAGTGTTATTCGCGGATAGTCTAAATAAATCACGTGAGATCTTTCACCGAATATCTTCCTCGAATAAAATAAATTAATCATTAGTCCTATCTTTTGGTATTGATTCTAATCGTGAAAACTTTTAATAACTTCTCATTAACAATACTAATTAACTCTTCACCAAACTCAACACTAACTAAACATTAACACGTGATGGTGTCAGTAGAGAGATTCTCACCATGCTGCCTGTGAGCTGACTTTGGATGTACTGACTCACACTCTTAGTATTGCAACCTTTATACTCTTCTTGAAGATGTTGCACAATAATATTGCTTTTACGTCCTATTACATTTCCTCACTTTGGTCAAGTGCACATCATCTTTTATTGTCTTTTATGACCTTGTCGAACTGGATGGAAATAAATTCCTTACAAACTCCCTATATCTGCGCATCGTGTATACATTAAGATTTTGGTACATGCAGTTATATGCACTATTTTTACGTAACGTTCTCCAACTTATTTGGTTAGATACTAACAAAAGATCAGTTTCATTTCAAATGTTTTCAAGGTAATAACAACTTATGAATAGTTATGAACAAACGCACACACACACACACACACACACACACACACACACACAAACGCACACACACACACACACACACACACACATATATTTTCAGCCTTTTGGCTGACATGCCCTTTCAATAAGCATTTATATATATATATATATATATATACACACTAAGAAAATTTATATTACAATAGTAATTACAAATCGGTACTTCGTTTGACAATACTGAGCTCATGATCTTCAATACTGTCATCTACATTCGGTCCTTTATACGACTCGGCAAACATTCACCATCTACATTTTGTCTGTAATATTCTAACTCCTAGTAACCTGTCCGGAGAAAGTGTAGTCAATCAATATTTTCTTAACGTTATTAATGTATATTATGTTCTGTACGTATTATTTGTGTAAATGAATAGCATTAGATCGTTCTTTAAACTGTCTTTGAAAGAATAGACACAATGTTTCACAACCTTTGACGTATTATTCTTGTCTAAGAAAAAATGAATGTTAAATATGAAATTTAATATTACAGTATTTTTGTTATAATCCACCTTTATTGAAAGTAATATTTTCAGTATATCAGAGTATGCAGTATACCACACATTTCATTTTATCAGAGCACTAAATTACTCCCCTTCTATAAGCATTTGTGTTAATAATATTTCAAAACTTCAGAATACTTCAGAGATATTTAGGTCAAATACATTTCTGTATTCATGATTTCCACATTAATCTTATGAAAATTTAGATCCATCTATTAAAGATATGTTATCGTGTCTATTGAATACTCACACCATTATGTCTACCTTTTTCATCACTCAGAAAATATGATTAAATTGTACCAGGTTGACAAACAGGTCTGTAAAATGAGTTTTTATAGTACTTTTGTTTATTTATGCACTTTCCTTTTGAAGTAATCATAAATGTAATCATAATTACGCATCATGAAATCGTAATCATAATCGATTACATCCACCTTTACCGTAATCATAATCATAATCATAAAATTATAACCCAATCGTACATGTAATCAATTACATTACCGATGTAATCACCCCATGTGTATGGTAAGACCTCCATCAAACCTATATAGCAATTACAAATTTTGGTTAAATTTAATTATCGAACTATAGAAGTTGTAAATTATTATCCAAATTCTCCAGAGTGTAACATGCATATGTAATTTCCATCCTCGATATTATATCAGTGTAACTAATACACACAGTCACTGTAACCAGAGATGCAAAATTAAGGAGCATTAAAAACCTAATGGTAATTAATGGAGTCGATACCCGTGTGTTATTGGGTGTAATGGTTCCTTCTTGTTATCCATAGGTATATAAGGTAACTAATCTTTCATTATATTCCTAAGAAAATTTTTTTATATCTAAGGGGATAATGATTAATATTCTTTTTCATATATAAAGTTTTCTATGAATCTATTTCGAAATATTTCTTAACTTCAATAAAAAAATAAATATGCTAATTAAAGCCTAACAGCATATACTTCAAATAAATCTTACAACACTTTTTCTATAGAATATTGAAAATATTGTAAATATTTTACAATGCAGTAAATCATCCATTCTTTATCTCCTTTACAGATAATAACCTGGATGATAATAAAATATCATCTAATAATAATAGGTTAAACTTGTCAATCTTATCATTGCCATATTTGAAGTCCCTGTTATACATTTACCTGCTAAATTATTTCCATATATGTGTTTATGTGTATTAATAAAATATCGATATTTTAACAGATGGTTAATTGGGCTAACAATAAACATATCCTTACTAATGTCTTCTGGATAACATTAACTATAATGCTCTGTTACATTAATTATATTTTAGTCTTGCAAAAAGACCTCAAACGCCTCAGCACCAGAGCCTGAACCAAACATGAAGTCCCGTTTCTTTTTAAATAAATTTATTAGGAAGCAGCAATTGAACAGTGAATAGACACTGCCATAATGTACGATTTAACAAGAATGGAGCCCAGTAATCGATGTCATTTGCCATGAAACTGTTCCATATATCTTTTACCAGTCTCCCTAGTATTGCCTTTAATCCGAAATTCCTTAAAATATAGATTCATTGGCCTTATTAGTCATACTTCCTCACATAAAACTGATATATCAAATGGACGTATGTGTTTAACCCAGGTATCTGTCGCTGAATTATATCTTGTAAAACTTTTTTTGTTTTTTCTTCAATTTTAAGGTCCATAGAGGAAAGTAAACATTCATAGTCATGTTTTCATGGGAATATCTTAAAAATATATATTCCGTTACTTGTAATACCATAAGTCAATTATACACTCAGTATATTGAAGAATGATGAAAGAATATAATATAAATGGCATCGTACAGTTAACAGTTTATACACTCAGTATATTAAAGGTGATGGATCAATATAAAATAAAGGGCATTATTTCAGTTAACAGTTTACTTCTCAACATAATCGTACACACGTTTATAGAAAAAATAAGACAAACTTTTGTAACAGAAACAGTAAATTACATAGATTATAATGTGCAGTAAATTAACTAACATCACATTAGTTTAATGTAATAGAATGATGAACTGAAGAGATGATGTGTTGCGTCATCTGGCTGATACATGTAGATGACAATACGATGAAGGACGATGTCCACACTGTTAATACCAGAGGTAGGAAGTTAGAGAAGAGTACGTCAGTGGAATAGTAGAAATATTTACTTTCCATACATACTGCCACCGCCGCCTCCACCATACATACTGCCACCGCTGCCTCCACCACCAGAGGATCCACCGTAGCCTCCGCCGCCTCCGCTACCTCCACCACCAGAGGATGCACTGTAGCCACCGCCACCTCCACCACCAGAGGATCCACGGTAGCCTCCGCCGCCTCCGCTGCCTCCACCACCAGAGGATTCATCAGAAGCACTGCCGCCTCCACCACCAGATGATCCACTGTAGCCTCCGCTGCCTCCACCACCAGAGGATCCACCGTAGCCTCCGCCGCCTCCGCTGCCTCCACCACCAGAGGATCCACCGTATCCTCCGCCGCCTCCACCACCAGAGGAACCACCGTAACCTCCACCGCTTCCGCTGCCTGCACCACCAGAGGATCCACCGTATCCTCCGCCGCCTCCACCACCAGAGGATCCACCGTATCCTCCACCACTCTGCTGCTCACCACCAGAGGATCCACCGTACCCTCCGCCGCCCGGCTGCCGCCACCACCGAGGATCCACCGTATCCTCCGCCGCCTCCACCACCAGAGGAACCACCGTAACCTCCACCGCTTCCGCTGCCTGCACCACCAGAGGATCCACCGTATCCTCCGCCGCCTCCACCACCAGAGGATCCACCGTATCCTCCGCCGCCTCCGCTGCCTCCACCACCAGAGGATCCACCGTATCCTCCGCCGCCTCCACCACCAGAGGATCCACCGTAACCTCCGCCGCTTCCGCCGCTTGAAGATCCACCATATCCTCCACCACCACCACTGCTGCCACCAGAAGACCCGCCATACATACTTCCTCCGCCACCGCCACCACCGTACATGTCCCCTCCGCCGCCGCTGGAGGAACCACCGTAACCTCCACCACCGCCTCCACCATGTCCTCCACCTCCACTTCCTCCTCCACCAGATGGAGCGCTATATCCTCCACCTCCTCTTCCTCCTCCTCCTCCCCCTCCACCTCCATGGCCACCTCCGCCACCACCTCCTACGCTGCTATAGCTGCTTCCACCTCCTCCCCCTCCTCCTCCACCGTGGCTTCCTCCTCCTCCACCATGGCTTCCTCCTCCACCTCTGAAGTCCGCAATACAGGCTACCACCAACACGGCGAGGATCACCACGCCTACACCTCGCCTCTGAAATATCAAGGTGTATGATTGAATATTACTAAATATACTTATATTTGTGTCATGTTATTCTCGGGGCATTTGAACGTAAATGTTCCTTATGAAGTCTCACCTATTATATGTGGAAGAACTGTTGATGGTACAGTTTTGGTAATACGATTATTGAGAGAACTCATAATATATATGGACTTAATGTTATGTACAGCGTTTGTGTGTGTAATGTCTTTGTATGGGAATATACCTGTGGCCAAAACTACTTCCATTCCAGATAACGTTTAAAACATTCAAATTTTTCAATAGAGTTTTAATTTTATCTGGTGAAGTACACCCACATCAAATGATGCGTATCGTGATTGTCCTTTCTACTGTTTGGAACATGTTTAAACTTTTGTTTCTGAGATATTGTTTACACTAAGAACATTTTCAAGTACACGTAACATATCTAAAACACTTTAAAACCATTGTAATTGTTTAGACTTAAAGTTTATTCTCTCGTCTCGTATTTGTCTAACTCATTATTCTTAGATAAATTATTTACACTTGGACAAACCTGTTCCGGATTTTGTGCGTTTGATTCTCATCAACACATTTCTCAAACGTTGTGTACAATTCGGCAAACTTAAAGGTGACTGTATAACTGTGCCCTGTGATAGTAGGTAACGAGGTGCTCACCATGTTGCCTCTGCACTCCCCGCCAATCGTCTGACTTCTCTATTGGATCGGGGCCTTTTATATTTTGCACGTCATGACGCAGCTCGGAGTGTTGCTTGCAGCATAATATGTTGCATCCTTGCTTTTGTTTTACCAACAGTGTTATTAGCGGATAGTCTAAATATATCACGTGAAATCTTTCACCGAATATCTTCCTCGAATAAAACTAATTAATAATAAGTCTTATCTTTTGGTATTGATTCTAATCGTGAAGACGTTTAATAACTTCTCTTTAACAAGAATAATTAACTCTTCACCAAACTCAACACTAACTAAACATTAACACGCGATAGTGTCAGTAGAGAGATTCTCACCATGCTGCCTGTGAGCTGACTTTGGATGTACTGACTCACACTCTTAGTATTGCAACCTTTATACTCTTCTTGAAGATGTTGCACAATAATATTGCTTAATGTCCTTTTACATTTCACGGTCAAGTGCATATCATCTTTGTTGTCTTTTATGACTCGGTCGAATCGAGGGAAATAAATTCCTTACAAATCCCCATCTGCGCATCGTGTATACATTAAGATTTTGTACATGCAGTTATATGCACTATTTTTTAAGTAACGTTCTCCCAACTTATTTTAAGGATACTAACAAAGATTTAAGCCATTTAAATGTTTTCAAGGTAATAACAACTTATGAATAATTATGAACAAACGCACACACACACACACACACACACACACACACACACACACACACACACACACACCACACACACACACACACACACATATTTTCAGCCTTTGGCCACATGCTCTTCAATAAGCATTTATATATATATATATATATATATATATATATATATATATATACACTAAGAAAATTTATATTACAATATTAAGTACAAATCGGTACTTCATTTGACAATACTGAGCTCATGATCTTCAATACTGTCATCTATATTCGGTACTTTATACGACTCGGCAAACATTCACCATCTACATTTTGTCTGTAATATTCTAACTCCTAGTAACCTGTCCGGAGAAAGTGTAGTCAATCAATATTTTCTTAACGTTATTAATATATATTATGTTCTGTACGTTTTATTTGTGTAAATGACTCGCATTAGATCGTTCTTTAAACTGTCTTTGATAGAATAGACACAATGTTTCACAACCTTTGACGTATTATTCTTGTCTAAGAAAAAATGAATGTTAAATATGAAATTTAATATTACAGTATTTTTGTTATAATCCACCTTTATTGAAAGTAATATTTTCAGTATATCTGAGTATGCAGTATACCACACATTTCATTTTATCAGAGCACTAAATTACTCCCCTTCTATAAGCATTTGTGTAAATAATATTTCAAAACTTCAGAACACTTCAGAGATATTTAGATCAAATACATTTCTGTATTCATGATTGCCACATTAATCTTATGAAAATTTTGATCCATCTATTAAAGATTTGTTTTCGTGTCTATTGAATACTCACACCATTATGTCTACCTTTTTCATCACTCAGAAAATATGATTAAATTGTACCAGGTTGACAAACAGGTCTGTAAAATGAGTTTTTATAGTACTTTTGTTTATTTATGAACTTTCCTTTTGAAGTAATCATAAATGTAATCATAATTACGCATCATGAAATGGTAATCATAATCGATTACATCCATCTTTACCGTAATCATAAAATTATAGCGCAATCGTAATTGTAATCAATTACATTACCGATGTAATCACCCCATGTGTATGGTAAGACCTCCATCAAACCTATATAGCAATTATAAATCTTGGTTAAGTTTAATTATCGAAATATAGAAGTTGTAAATTATAATCCAAATTCTCCAGAGTGTAACATGCATATGTAATTTCCATCCTCGATGTTATATCAGTGTAACTAATACACACAGTCACTGTAACCAGAGATGCAAAATTAAGGAGCATTAAAAACCTAATGGTAATTAATGGAGTCGATACCCGTGTGTTATTGGGTGTAATGGTTCCTTATTGTTATCCATAGGTAGATAAGTTAACTATTCTTTCATGATACTCCTAAGTAAAGTTTTATATATCTAAGGGGTTAATGATTAATATTGTTTTTCATATATAAAGTTTTCTATGAATCTTTTTCGAAATATTTTTTAACTTCAATAAAAAAATAAATATGCTAATTAAAGCCTTACAGCATATACTTCAAATAAATCTTACAACACTTTTTCTATAGAATATTGAAAATATTGTAAATATATTACAATACAGTAAATCATCCATTCTTTATCTCCTTTATAGATAATTATAGATAATAACCTGGATGATAATAAAATATCATCTAATAATAATAGATTAAACTTGTCGATCTTATCATTGCCATATATGAAGTCCCTGAAATACATTTACCTGCTAAATTATTTACATGTATGTGTTCATGTGTATTAATAAAATATCGATATTTTAACAGATGGTTAATTGGGCTAACAATAAACATATCCTTACTAATGTCTTCTGGATAACATTAACTATAATGCTCTGTTACATTAATTATATTTTAGTCGTGCTAAAAGGCCTCAATCGCCTCAGCACCAGAGCCTGAACCAAACATGAAGTCCCGTTTCTTTTTAAATAAACTTATTAGGAAGCAGCAATTGAACAGTGAATAGACACTGCCATAATGTACGATTTAACAAGAATGGAGCCCAGTAATCGATGTCATTTGCCATGAAACTGTGCCATATATCTTTTACCAGTCTCCCTAGTATAGCCTTTAATCCGAAATTCCTTAAAATATAGATTCATTGGCCTTATTAGTCATACTTCCTCACATAAAACTGATATATCAAATGGACGTATGTGTTTAACCCAGGTATCTGTCGCTGAATTATATCTTGTAAAACTTTTTTTGTTTTTTCTTCAATTTTAAGGTCCATAGAGGAAAGTAAACATTCATAGTCATGTTTTCATGGGAATATCTTAAAAATATATATTCCGTTACTTGTAATACCATAAGTCAATTATACACTCAGTATATTGAAGAATGATGAAAGAATATAATATAAATGGCATCGTACAGTTAACAGTTTATACACTCAGTATATTAAAGGTGATGGATCAATATAAAATAAAGGGCATTATTTCAGTTAACAGTTTACTTCTCAACATAATCGTACACACGTTTATAGAAAAAATAAGACAAACTTTTGTAACAGAAACAGTAAATTACATAGATTATAATGTGCAGTAAATTAACTAACATCACATTAGTTTAATGTAATAGAATGATGAACTGAAGAGATGATGTGTTGCGTCATCTGGCTGATACATGTAGATGACAATACGATGAAGGACGATGTCCACACTGTTAATACCAGAGGTAGGAAGTTAGAGAAGAGTACGTCAGTGGAATAGTAGAAATATTTACTTTCCATACATATTGCCACCGCCGCCTCCACCATACATACTGCCACCGCTGCCTCCACCACCAGAGGATCCACCGTAGCCTCCGCCGCCTCCGCTACCTCCACCACCAGAGGATGCACTGTAGCCACCACCACCTCCACCACCAGAGGATCCACGGTAGCCTCCGCCGCCTCCGCTGCCTCCACCACCAGAAGAGGATGCACTGTAGCCTGCCACCTCCACCACCAGATGATCACTGCTGCTTCTGCCTCCACCACCAGAGGATCCGCCGTATCCTCCGCCGCCTCCACTTGCCTCCCACCGCCAGAAGGGTCCACCGCTGTCCTCCCTTGCCTCCACCACCAGAGGATCCTGTGCTCACCACTGCTTGCCTCCCACACAGGGATCCATGTGTCCTCCGCCACCCTACCACCAGAGGATCCACCGTAACCTCCACCTTCCGCTGCCTCCACCACCCAGAGGGATCACCATCCTCCATACTTTTCCACCACCGAGAGGATCCACCATGTCCTCCACTTGCACTCACTACCTCTCCACCACCAGAGGATCCACCGTAGCCTCCGCCGCTTCCGCCGCTTGAAGATCCACCATATCCTCCACCACCACCACTGCTGCCACCAGAAGACCCGCCATACATACTTCCTCCGCCACCGCCACCACCGTACATGTTCCCTCCGCCGCCGCTGGAGGAACCACCGTAACCTCCACCACCGCCTCCGCCACCACCGCCTCCACCATGTCCTCCACCTCCACTTCCTCCTCCACCAGATGGAGCGCTATATCCTCCACCTCCTCTTCCTCCTCTTCCTCCTCCCCCTCCTCCTCCATGGCCACCTCCGCCACCACCTCCTACGCTGCTATAGCTGCTTCCACCTCCCCCTCCTCCTCCACCATGGCTTCCTCCACCACCTCTGAAGTCCGCGATACAGGCTACCACCAACACGGCGAGGATCACCACGCCTACACCTCGCCTCTGAAATATCAAGATGTATGATTGAATATTACTAAATATACTTATATTTGTGTCATGTTATTCTCGGGGCATTTGAACGTAAATGTTCCTTATGAAGTCTCATCTATTATATGTGGAAGAACTGTTGATGGTACACTTTTGGTAATACGATTATTGAGAGAACTCATAATATATATGGACTTAATGTTATGTACAGCGTTTGTGTGTGTAATGTCTTTGTATGGGAATATACCTGTGGCCAAAACTACTTCCATTCCAGATAACTTTTAAAACATTCATATTTTTCAATAGAGTTTTAATTTTATCTGGTGAAGTACACCCACATCAAATGATGAGTATCGTGATTGTCTTTTCTACTGTTTGGAACATGTTTAAACTTTTGTTTCTGAGATATTGTTTACACTAAGAACATTTTCAAGGACACGTAACATATCTAAAACACTTCAAAACCATTGTAATTGGTTAGACTTAAAGTTTATTCTCTCGTCTCGTATTTGTCGAACTCATTATTCTTAGATAAATTATTTGCACTTGGACAAACCTGTTCCGGATTTTGTGCATTTGATTCTCATCAACACATTTCTCAAACGTTGTGTACAATTCGGCAAACTTAAAGGTGACTGTATAACTGTGCCCTGGGATAGGAGGTAACGAGGTGCTCACCATGTTGCCTCTGCACTCCCCGCCAATCGTCTGACTTCTCTATTGGATCGGGGCCTTTTATATTGCACGTCATGACGCAGCTCGGAGTGTTGCTTGCAGCATAATATGTTGCATCCTTGCTTTTGTTTTACCAACAGTGTTATTCGCGGATAGTCTAAATAAATCACGTGAGATCTTTCACCGAATATCTTCCTCGAATAAAATAAATTAATCATTAGTCCTATCTTTTGGTATTGATTCTAATCGTGAAAACTTTTAATAACTTCTCATTAACAATACTAATTAACTCTTCACCAAACTCAACACTAACTAAACATTAACACGTGATGGTGTCAGTAGAGAGATTCTCACCATGCTGCCTGTGAGCTGACTTTGGATGTACTGACTCACACTCTTAGTATTGCAACCTTTATACTCTTCTTGAAGATGTTGCACAATAATATTGCTTAATGTCCTTTTACATTTCACGGTCAAGTGCATATCATCTTTATTGTCTTTTATGACTCGGTCGAATCGATGGAAATAAATTCTTACAAATCCCCATCTGCGCATCGTGTATACATTAAGATTTTGTACATGCAGTTATATGCACTATTTTTTAAGTAACGTTCTCCCAACTTATTTTAAGGATACTAACAAAGATTTAAGCCATTTAAATGTTTTCAAGGTAATAACAACTTATGAATAATTATGAACAAACGCACACACACACACACACACACACACACACACACATACATATTTTCAGCCTTTTGGCTGACATGCCCTTTCAATAAGCATTTATATATATACATATAGATATATACACTAGTAAAATTTATATTACAATAGTAAGTACAAACCGGTATTTCATTTGACAATACTGAGCTCATGATCTTCAATACTGTCAACTACATTCGGTCCTTTATACGACTCGGGAAACATTCACCATCTACATTATGTCTGTAATATTCTAACTCCTAGTAACCTGTCCGGAGAAAGTGTAGTCAATCAATATTTTCTTAACGTTATTAATGTATATTATGTTCTGTACGTTTTATTTGTGTAAATGAATAGCATTAGATCGTTCTTTAAACTGTCTTTGAAAGAATAGACACAATGTTTCGCAACCTTTGACGTATTATTCTTGTCTAAGAAAAAATGAATGTTAAATATGAAATTTAATATTACAGTATTTTTGTTATAATCCACACATTTCATTTTATCAGAGAACCAAATTACTCCCGTTCTATAAGCATTTGTGTTAATAATATTCCAAAACTTCAGAACACTTCAGAGATATTTAGGTCAAATACATTTCTGTATTCATGATTTCCACATTAATCTTATGAAAATTTAGATCCATCTATTAAAGATTTGTTTTCGTGTCTATTGAATAATCACACCATTATGTCTACCTTTTTCATCACTCAGAAAATATGATTAAATTGTACCAGGTTGACAAACAGGTCTGTAAAATGAATTTTTATAGTACTTTTGTTTATTTATGCACTTTCCTTTTGAAGTATCATAAATGTAATCATAATTACGCATCATGAAATCGTATCATAATCGATTACATCCATCTTTACCGTAATCATAAAATTATAGCGCAATCGTAATTGTAATCAATTACATTACCGATGTAATCACCCCATGTGTATGGTAAGACCTCCATCAAACCTATATAGCAATTATAAATCTTGGTTAAGTTTAATTATCGAAATATAGAAGTTGTAAGTTATTATCCAAATTCTCCCGAGTGTAACATGCATATGTAATTTCCATCCACGATGTTATATCAGTGTAACTAATACACACAGTCACTGTAACCAGAGATGCAAAATTAAGGAGCATTAAAAACCTAATGGTAATTAATGGAGTCGATACCCGTGTGTTATTGGGTGTAATGGTTCCTTCTTGTTATCCATAGGTATATAAGGTAACTAATCTTTCATTATATTCCTAAGAAAAAATTTTTTTATCTAAGGGGATCATGATTAATATTCTTTTTCATATATAAAGTTTTCTATGAATCTATTTCGAAATATTTCTTAACTTCAATAAAAAAATAAATATGCTAATTAAAACCTAACAGCATATACTTCAAATAAATCTTACAACACTTTTTCTATAGAATATTGAAAATATTGTAAATATTTTACAATGCAGTAAATCATCCATTCTTTATCTCCTTTACAGATAATAACCTGGATGATAATAAAATATCATCTAATAATAATAGGTTAAACTTGTCAATCTTATCATTGCCATATTTGAAGTCCCTGTTATACATTTACCTGCTAAATTATTTCCATATATGTGTTTATGTGTATTAATAAAATATCGATATTTTAACAGATGGTTAATTGGGCTAACAATAAACATATCCTTACTAATGTCTTCTGGATAACATTAACTATAATGCTCTGTTACATTAATTATATTTTAGTCTTGCAAAAAGACCTCAAACGCCTCAGCACCAGAGCCTGAACCAAACATGAAGTCCCGTTTCTTTTTAAATAAATTTATTAGGAAGCAGCAATTGAACAGTGAATAGACACTGCCATAATGTACGATTTAACAAGAATGGAGCCCAGTAATCGATGTCATTTGCCATGAAACTGTTCCATATATCTTTTACCAGTCTCCCTAGTATTGCCTTTAATCCGAAATTCCTTAAAATATAGATTCATTGGCCTTATTAGTCATACTTCCTCACATAAAACTGATATATCAAATGGACGTATGTGTTTAACCCAGGTATCTGTCGCTGAATTATATCTTGTAAAACTTTTTTTGTTTTTTCTTCAATTTTAAGGTCCATAGAGGAAAGTAAACATTCATAGTCATGTTTTCATGGGAATATCTTAAAAATATATATTCCGTTACTTGTAATACCATAAGTCAATTATACACTCAGTATATTGAAGAATGATGAAGGAATATATTATAAATGGCATCGTTCAAAGTTAACAGTTTATACACTCAGTATAATATTGAAGGTGATGAATCGTATAAAATAAAGGGCATTATTTCAGTTAACAGTTTACTTCTCAACATAATCGTACACACGTTTATAGAAAAAATAAGACAAACTTTTGTAACAGAAACAGTAAATTACATAGATTATAATGTGCAGTAAATTAACTAACATCACATTAGTTTAATGTAATAGAATGATGAACTGAAGAGATGATGTGTTGCGTCATCTGGCTGATACATGTAGATGACAATATGATGAAGGACGATGTCCACACTGTTAATACCAGAGGTAGGAAGTTAGAGAAGAGTACGTCAGTGGAATAGTAGAAATATTTACTTTCCATACATATTGCCACCGCCGCCTCCACCATACATACTGCCACCGCTGCCTCCACCACCAGAGGATCCACCGTAGCCTCCGCCGCCTCCGCTACCTCCACCACCAGAGGATGCACTGTAGCCACCACCACCTCCACCACCAGAGGATCCACGGTAGCCTCCGCCGCCTCCGCTGCCTCCACCACCAGAGGATCCACACCATTAGCCCACCGCCTCCCACCACCAGATGATGATCCACTACCCAGCACTCCTTTCACTTCCACCACAGAGGATCACAGCAACTCCGCCACCTACTGCCTCCACCGCCAGAGGATCCACCGTATCCTCCGCCACCTCCACCACCAGAGGATCCACCGTAACCTCCACCGCTTCCGCTGCCTCCACAGAAGATCCATGTCCTCCGCCGCCCTCCACCACCAGAGATCACATGCCTCCCCCACGCCCGCTTCTGCCTCCACCACCGGTCACCGTATCCTCCGCCGCCTCCGCCACCTCCACCACCAGAGGATCCACCGTAACCTCCACCGCTTCCGCTGCCTCCACCACCAGAGGATCCACCGTAGCCTCCGCCGCCTCCGCTGCCTCCACCACCAGAGGATCCACCGTATCCTCCGCCGCCTCCACCACCAGAGGAACCACCGTAACCTCCACCGCTTCCGCTGCCTGCACCACCAGAGGATCCACCGTATCCTCCGCCGCCTCCACCACCAGAGGATCCACCGTATCCTCCGCCGCCTCCGCCGCTTGAAAGATCTGCATATCCTCCACCACCACCACACTACTGCCACAGAAGGCCCGCCACGCCGCCTCCACCCACCACCCACCACCGTACATGTTCCCTCCGCCGCCGCTGGAGGAACCACCGTAACCTCCACCACCGCCTCCGCTACCACCGCCTCCACCATATCCTCCACCTCCACCAGATGGAGCGCTATATCCTCCACCTCCTCTTCCTCCTCCTCCTCCCCCTCCTCCTCCATGGCCACCTCCGCCACCACCTCCTACGCTGCTATAGCTGCTTCCACCTCCTCCCCCTCCTCCTCCACCATGGCTTCCTCCTCCACCTCTGAAGTCCGCAATACAGGCTACCACCAACACGGCGAGGATCACCACGCCTACACTTCGCCTCTGAAATATCAAGGTTTATGATTGAATATTACTAAATATACTTATATTTGTGTCATGTTATTCTCGGGGCATTTGAACGTAAATGTTCCTTATGAAGTCTCACCTATTATATGTGGAAGAACTGTTGATGGTACACTTTTGGTAATACGATTATTGAGAGAACTCATAATATATATGGACTTAATGTTATGTATTGCGTTTGTGTGTGTAATGTCTTTGTATGGGAATATACCTGTGGCCAAAACTGCTTCCATTCCAGATAACTTTTAAAACATTCAAATTTTTCAATAGAGTTTTAATTTTATCTGGTGAAGTACACCCACATCAAATGATGAGTATCGTGATTGTCCTTTCTACTGTTTGGAACATGTTTAAATTTTTGTTTCTGAGATATTGTTTACACTAAGAACATTTTCAAGTACACGTAACATATCTAAAACACTTTAAAACCATTGTAATTGGTTAGACTTAAAGTTTATTCTCTCGTCTCGTATTTGTCTAACTCATTTCTCTTAGATAAATTATTTGCACTTGGACAAACCTGTTCCGCATTTTGTGCGTTTCATTCTCATCAACACATTTCTCAAACGTTGTGTACAATTCGGCAAACTTAAAGGTGACTGTATAACTGTGCCCTGTGATAGTAGGTAACGAGGTGCTCACCATGTTGCCTCTGCACTCCCCGCCAATCGTCTGACTTCTCTATTGGATCGGGGCCTTTTATATTTTGCACGTCATGACGCAGCTCGGAGTGTTGCTTGCGGCATAATATGTTGCATCCTTGCTTTTGTTTTACCAACAGTGTTATTAGCGGCTAGTCTAAATAAAACACGTGAAATCTTTCACCGAATATCTTCCTCGAATAAAACTAATTAATAATAAGTCTTATCTTTTGGTATTGATTCTAATCTGTGAAGACGTTTAATAACTTCTCTTTAACAAGAATAATTAACTCTTCACCAAACTCAACACTAACTAAACATTATTAACACGCGATAGTGTCAGTAGAGAGATTCTCACCATGCTGCCTGTGAGCTGACTTTGGATGTACTGACTCACACTCTTAGTATTGCAACCTTTATACTCTTCTTGAAGATGTTGCACAATAATATTGCTTAATTTCCTATTACATTTCACGGTCAAGTGCATATCATCTTTATTGTCTTTTATGACTCGGTCGAATCGAGGGAAATAAATTCCTTACAAATCCCCATCTGCGCATCGTGTGTACATTAAGATCTTGTACATGCAGTTATATGCACTATTTTTTAAGTAACGTTCTCCCAACTTAATTTAAAGATACTGACAAAGATTTAAGCCATTTAAATGTTTTCAAAGTAATAACAACTTATGAATAATTATGAACAAACGCACACACACACACACACACACACACACATTGACTTACCAATGAAACTATTCAAGGAGTTCTCCCCGGAGCTTGCTAAACCCCTCTGCTCCATCATCAATGCTTCTCTCAGTCAAGCCAGATGCCCAGCTGACTGGAAGACCTCTTATGTATCACCAGTGCCCAAGTCAACCAGCCCACAATCCTTAAATCAGCTACGACCTATTGCAATCACCCCAATACCCAGCCTAATCTGTGAAAGTTTTGTGTTTGACTGGGCTTATGTTGATATTGCAGGAGTCGTAGACCCTCAGCAATTTGGCAACATGAAAACTTCCTCCACCACTCACTGTCTTGTCAGCCTTCTCGATTACATATACCGCCATCTCGAGAAACGAAAAACGTCTGTAGCTGTCGCCTTCATTGATTTCACTAAAGCGTTCGACCTAGTCGACCACAATATAATCATAAACAAAGCTATTGACCCGGGCTTCGAGAGTTCATACCAGGCTTCATAGATTCCTCAGTGACTGACGCTGTTGTACGCTTCCGAGGGGCTGTCTCCACCTTCCAGTCACTCACCTGTGGCGTCCCCCAAGGCACCAAGATGGGACCACTCTGCTTCCTTATGCTCATCAATGATGCCCTAAGAGAAGCCCCTGCTCGCTGGAAATATGTCGACGACTCCACCATTGGGATCAGCGTCAACAATTCCGCTCCCAACTATACCGCCCTTCAGGATTTATTGAACAGTCTCCAAAACTGGGCCACCAACAACCATGTCACCATCAACCATACCAAGACAATGGTTATGCACATCAACCTCTCCTCCGACATTGTCCCACCTCCTTCCATTACTTTAGGTCCGAACACACTCCAGGTTGTAGATTCCACGAAGCTCCTCGGCGTCACCACAGACAACAAACTAAATTGGAAACCACACGTCAGTGAAGTTGTCAAATCCTCCAGTTTCCGTCTCCACCTCCTCCGCCGACTCAAGTCCCTCGGAGTTCCTGCACCTGAGCTCCTCAGTGTTTACACAACATTCATACTTCCCAAGCTCACCTATGCCTCCCCCACCTGGTCTTCCTCCCTAAATGCCACACAACGTAAACACCTAGAAAAAGTGCAAAGAAGGGCATGCAAGATTATTCTCTCCCCTTCCTACTCCACATATCAAGAAGCGCTCAACACACTGCCCCTTTCGACTCTCACTGACCATCACCACGACCTCATTTGCAAATTTGGTAAGAAGCTTCTACACTATCCTCGACACCGGCTCCTACTACCACCTGAGATCCCTAGCCCGAGAATTGCTGTTCGACACCACAACCGCATCCAGCCCATACGTGCACGAACTGATCGCTATAAGAACAGCCCAGTCCCAACCATTGTAAAAATTATCAATAACATGTAATAAATCAGTGTATTCACTCCCAGTAAACACTGCTCCCTACACTGTCACTATGTTGAAATGAACTGTATTTTGAGCTGATCCCCATCTAAGTTACTATATGTCTTATTTGTGTCACTTATGTCACTTGTATATTATTTGTAATTCGTAACCCATTCCCCAACTATGTAACTGTATATTTTCAGCCTTCTGGCTGCCAAGCCCTTTCAATAAACCGTTAATTACACACACACACACACACACACACACACACACACACACACACACACACACACACACACACATATTTTCAGCCTTTTGGCTGACATGCCCTTTCAATAAGCATTTATATATATACATATATATATACACTAGTAAAATTTATATTACAATAGTAAGTACAAACCGGTATTTCATTTGACAATACTGAGCTCATGATCTTCAATACTGTCATCTACATTCGGTTCTTTATACGACTCGGCAAACATTCACCATCTACATTTTGTCTGTAATATTCTAACTCCTAGTAACCTGTCCGGAGAAAGTGTAGTCAATCAATATTTTCTTAACGTTATTAATGTATATTATGTTCTGTACGTTTTATTTGTGTAAATGAATAGCATTAGATCGTTCTTTAAACTGTCTTTGAAAGAATAGACACAATGTTTCACAACCTTTGACGTATTATTCTTGTCTAAGAAAAAATGAATGTTAAATATGAAATTTAATATTACAGTATTTTTGTTATAATCCACCTTTATTGAAAGTAATATTTTCAGTATATCTGAGTATACAGTATACCACACATTTCATTTTATCAGAGCACTAAATTACTCCCCTTCTATAAGCATTTGTGTTAATAATATTTCAAAACTTCAGAACACTTCAGAGATATTTAGATCAAATACATTTCTGTATTCATGATTTCCACATTAATCTTATGAAAATTTAGATTCATCTATTAAAGATTTGTTTTCGTGTCTATTGAATACTCACACCATTATGTCTACCTTTTTCATCACTCAGAAAATATGATTAAATTGTACCAGGTTGACAAACAGGTCTGTAAAATGAGTTTTTATAGTACTTTTGTTTATTTATGAACTTTCCTTTTGAAGTAATCATAAATGTAATCATAATTACGCATCATGAAATCGTAATCATAATCGATTACATCCACCTTTATCGTAATCATAATCATAATCATAAAATTATAACCCAATCGTAAATGTAATCAATTACATTACCGATGTAATCACCCCATGAGTATGGTAAGACCTCCAACAAATCTGTATAGCAATTACAAATCTTGGTTAAGTTTAATTATCGAACTATAGAAGTTGTAAATTATTATCCAAATTCTCCCGAGTGTAACATGCATATGTAATTTCCATCCTCGATGTTATATCAGTGTAACTGATACACACATTCACTGTAACTAGAGATGCAAAATTAAGGAGCATTAGAAACCTAATGGTAATTAATGGAGTCGATACCCGTGTGTTATTGGGTGTAATGTTTCCTTCTTGTTATCCATAGGTAGATAAGTTAACTAATCTTTTATGATTTTCCTAAGTAAAGTTTTTTATATCTACGGGGATAATGATTAATATTCTTTTTCATATATAAAGTTTTCTATGAATCTTTTTCGAAATATTTCTTAACTTAAATAAAAAACTAAATATGCTAATTAAAGCCTAACATCATATACTTCAAATAAATCTTACAACACCTTTTCTATAGAATATTGAAAATATTGTAAATATTTTACAATGCAGTAAATCATCCATTCTTTATCTCCTTTATAGATAATAACCTGGATGATAATAAAATATCATCTAATAATAATAGATTAAACTTGTCGATCTTATCATTGCCATATATGAAGTCCCTGAAATACATTTACCTGCTAAATTATTTACATGTATGTGTTCATGTGTATTAATAAAATATCGATATTTTAACAGATGGTTAATTGGGCTAACAATAAACATATCCTTACTAATGTCTTCTGGATAACATTAACTATAATGCTCTGTTACATTAATTATATTTTAGTCGTGCTAAAAGGCCTCAATCGCCTCAGCACCAGAGCCTGAACCAAACATGAAGTCCCGTTTCTTTTTAAATAAACTTATTAGGAAGCAGCAATTGAACAGTGAATAGACACTGCCATAATGTACGATTTAACATGAATGGAGCCCAGTAATCGATGTCATTTGCCATGAAACTGTGCCATTTATCTTTCACCAGTCTCCCTAGTATTGCCTTTAATCCGAAATTCCCTAAAATACAGACTCATTGGCCTCATTAGTCATACTTCCTCACATAAAACTGATATATCAAATGGACGTATGTGTTTAACCCAGGTATCTGTCGCTGAATTATATCTTGTAAAACTTTTTTTGTTTTTTCCTTCAATTTTAAGCTCCATAGAGGAAAGTAAACATTCATAGTCATGTTTTCATGGGAATATCTTAAAAATATATATTCCGTTACTTGTAATACCATAAGTCAATTATACACTCAGTATATTGAAGAATGATGAAAGAATATAATATAAATGGCATCGTACAGTTAACAGTTTATACACTCAGTATATTAAAGGTGATGGATCAATATAAAATAAAGGGCATTATTTCAGTTAACAGTTTACTTCTCAACATAATCGTACACACGTTTATAGAAAAAATAAGACAAACTTTTGTAACAGAAACAGTAAATTACATAGATTATAATGTGCAGTAAATTAACTAACATCACATTAGTTTAATGTAATAGAATGATGAACTGAAGAGATGATGTGTTGCGTCATCTGGCTGATACATGTAGATGACAATACGATGAAGGACGATGTCCACACTGTTAATACCAGAGGTAGGAAGTTAGAGAAGAGTACGTCAGTGGAATAGTAGAAATATTTACTTTCCATACATACTGCCACCGCCGCCTCCACCATACATACTGCCACCGCTGCCTCCACCACCAGAGGATCCACCGTAGCCTCCGCCGCCTCCGCTACCTCCACCACCAGAGGATGCACTGTAGCCACCGCCACCTCCACCACCAGAGGATCCACGGTAGCCTCCGCCGCCTCCGCTGCCTCCACCACCAGAGGATCCACCGTATCCTCCGCCGCCTCCGCTGCCTCCACCGCCAGAGGATCCACCGTAGCCTGCCGCCTCCACCACCAGAGGATCCACCACTCCTGCTGCCTCCACCGCCAGAGGCCCCAACCTCCAGCCACGCTTCCGCTGCCTCCACCACCAGAGGATCCACCGTATCCTCCGCCGCCTCCACCACCAGAGGAACCACCGTAACCTCCACCGCTTCCGCTGCCTGCACCACCAGAGGATCCACCGTATCCTCCGCCGCCTCCACCACCAGAGGATCCACCGTATCCTCCGCCGCCTCCGCTGCCTCCACCACCAGAGGATCCACCGTATCCTCCGCCGCCTCCACCACCAGAGGATCCACCGTAACCTCCGCCGCTTCCGCCGCTTGAAGATCCACCATATCCTCCACCACCACCACTGCTGCCACCAGAAGACCCGCCATACATACTTCCTCCGCCACCGCCACCACCGTACATGTCCCCTCCGCCGCCGCTGGAGGAACCACCGTAACCTCCACCACCGCCTCCACCATGTCCTCCACCTCCACTTCCTCCTCCACCAGATGGAGCGCTATATCCTCCACCTCCTCTTCCTCCTCCTCCTCCCCCTCCACCTCCATGGCCACCTCCGCCACCACCTCCTACGCTGCTATAGCTGCTTCCACCTCCTCCCCCTCCTCCTCCACCGTGGCTTCCTCCTCCTCCACCATGGCTTCCTCCTCCACCTCTGAAGTCCGCAATACAGGCTACCACCAACACGGCGAGGATCACCACGCCTACACCTCGCCTCTGAAATATCAAGGTGTATGATTGAATATTACTAAATATACTTATATTTGTGTCATGTTATTCTCGGGGCATTTGAACGTAAATGTTCCTTATGAAGTCTCACCTATTATATGTGGAAGAACTGTTGATGGTACAGTTTTGGTAATACGATTATTGAGAGAACTCATAATATATATGGACTTAATGTTATGTACAGCGTTTGTGTGTGTAATGTCTTTGTATGGGAATATACCTGTGGCCAAAACTACTTCCATTCCAGATAACGTTTAAAACATTCAAATTTTTCAATAGAGTTTTAATTTTATCTGGTGAAGTACACCCACATCAAATGATGCGTATCGTGATTGTCCTTTCTACTGTTTGGAACATGTTTAAACTTTTGTTTCTGAGATATTGTTTACACTAAGAACATTTTCAAGTACACGTAACATATCTAAAACACTTTAAAACCATTGTAATTGTTTAGACTTAAAGTTTATTCTCTCGTCTCGTATTTGTCTAACTCATTATTCTTAGATAAATTATTTACACTTGGACAAACCTGTTCCGGATTTTGTGCGTTTGATTCTCATCAACACATTTCTCAAACGTTGTGTACAATTCGGCAAACTTAAAGGTGACTGTATAACTGTGCCCTGTGATAGTAGGTAACGAGGTGCTCACCATGTTGCCTCTGCACTCCCCGCCAATCGTCTGACTTCTCTATTGGATCGGGGCCTTTTATATTTTGCACGTCATGACGCAGCTCGGAGTGTTGCTTGCAGCATAATATGTTGCATCCTTGCTTTTGTTTTACCAACAGTGTTATTAGCGGATAGTCTAAATATATCACGTGAAATCTTTCACCGAATATCTTCCTCGAATAAAACTAATTAATAATAAGTCTTATCTTTTGGTATTGATTCTAATCGTGAAGACGTTTAATAACTTCTCTTTAACAAGAATAATTAACTCTTCACCAAACTCAACACTAACTAAACATTAACACGCGATAGTGTCAGTAGAGAGATTCTCACCATGCTGCCTGTGAGCTGACTTTGGATGTACTGACTCACACTCTTAGTATTGCAACCTTTATACTCTTCTTGAAGATGTTGCACAATAATATTGCTTAATGTCCTATTACATTTCACGGTCAAGTGCATATCATCTTTATTGTCTTTTATGACTCGGTCGAATCGATGGAAATAAATTCTTACAAATCCCCATCTGCGCATCGTGTATACATTAAGATTTTGTACATGCAGTTATATGCACTATTTTTTAAGTAACGTTCTCCCAACTTATTTTAAGGATACTAACAAAGATTTAAGCCATTTAAATGTTTTCAAGGTAATAACAACTTATGAATAATTATGAACAAACGCACACACACACACACACACACACACACACACACATACATATTTTCAGCCTTTTGGCTGACATGCCCTTTCAATAAGCATTTATATATATACATATAGATATATACACTAGTAAAATTTATATTACAATAGTAAGTACAAACCGGTATTTCATTTGACAATACTGAGCTCATGATCTTCAATACTGTCAACTACATTCGGTCCTTTATACGACTCGGGAAACATTCACCATCTACATTATGTCTGTAATATTCTAACTCCTAGTAACCTGTCCGGAGAAAGTGTAGTCAATCAATATTTTCTTAACGTTATTAATGTATATTATGTTCTGTACGTTTTATTTGTGTAAATGAATAGCATTAGATCGTTCTTTAAACTGTCTTTGAAAGAATAGACACAATGTTTCGCAACCTTTGACGTATTATTCTTGTCTAAGAAAAAATGAATGTTAAATATGAAATTTAATATTACAGTATTTTTGTTATAATCCACACATTTCATTTTATCAGAGAACCAAATTACTCCCGTTCTATAAGCATTTGTGTTAATAATATTCCAAAACTTCAGAACACTTCAGAGATATTTAGGTCAAATACATTTCTGTATTCATGATTTCCACATTAATCTTATGAAAATTTAGATCCATCTATTAAAGATTTGTTTTCGTGTCTATTGAATAATCACACCATTATGTCTACCTTTTTCATCACTCAGAAAATATGATTAAATTGTACCAGGTTGACAAACAGGTCTGTAAAATGAATTTTTATAGTACTTTTGTATATTTATGCACTTTCCTTTTGAAGTAATCATAAATGTAATCATAATTACGCATCATGAAATCGTATCATAATCGATTACATCCATCTTTACCGTAATCATAAAATTATAGCGCAATCGTAATTGTAATCAATTACATTACCGATGTAATCACCCCATGTGTATGGTAAGACCTCCATCAAACCTATATAGCAATTATAAATCTTGGTTAAGTTTAATTATCGAAATATAGAAGTTGTAAGTTATTATCCAAATTCTCCCGAGTGTAACATGCATATGTAATTTCCATCCACGATGTTATATCAGTGTAACTAATACACACAGTCACTGTAACCAGAGATGCAAAATTGAGGAGCATTAAAAACCTAATGGTAATTAATGGAGTCGATACCCGTGTGTTATTGGGTGTAATGGTTCCTTCTTGTTATCCATAGGTATATAAGGTAAATAATCTATCATTATATTCCTAAGAAAAGTTTTATATACCTAAGGGGATAATGATTAATATTCTTTTTCATATTTAAAGTTTTCTATGAATCTATTTCGAAATATTTCTTTATTTAAATAAAAAAATAAATATGCTAATTAAAGCCTTACAGCAGATACTTCAAATAAATCTTACAACACTTTTTCTATAGAATATTGAAAATATTGTAAATATTTTACAATGCAGTAAATCATCCATTCTTTATCTCCTTTATAGATAATAACCTGGATGATAATAAAATATCTAATAATAATAGGTTAAACTTGTCGATCTTATCATTGCCATATATGAAGTCCCTGATATACATTTACCTGCTAAATTATTTACATGTATGTGTTCATGTGTATTAATAAAATATCGATATTTTAACAGATGGTTAATTGGGCTAACAATAAACATATCCTTACTAATGTCTTCTGGATAACATTAACTATAATGCTCTGTTACATTAATTACATTTTAGTCTTGCTAAAAGACCTCAAACGCCTCAGCACCAGAGCCTGAACCAAAAGTCCCGTTTCTTTTTAAATAAATTTATTAGGAAGCAGCAATTGAACAGTGAATAGACACTGCCATAATGTACGATTTAACAAGAATGGAGCCCAGTAATCGATGTCATTTGCCATGAAACTGTGCCATATATCTTTTACCAGTCTCCCTAGTATTGCCTTTAATCCGAAATTCCTTAAAATATAGATTCATTGGCCTTATTAGTCATACTTCCTCACATAAAACTGATATATCAAATGGACGTATGTGTTTAACCCAGGTATCTGTCGCTGAATTATATCTTGTAAAACTTTTTTTGTTTTTTCTTCAATTTTAAGGTCCATAGAGGAAAGTAAACATTCATAGTCATGTTTTCATGGGAATATCTTAAAAATATATATTCCGTTACTTGTAATACCATAAGTCAATTATACACTCAGTATATTGAAGATGATGAAAGAATATAATATAAATGGCATCGTACAGTTAACAGTTTATACACTCAGTATATTAAAGGTGATGGATCAATATAAAATAAAGGGCATTATTTCAGTTAACAGTTTACTTCTCAACATAATCGTAAACACGTTTATAGAAAAAATAAGTCAAACTTTTGTAACAGAAACAGTAAATTACATAGATTATAGTGTGCAGTAAAGTAACTAACATCATATTAGTTTAATGTAATAGAATGATGAACTGAAGAGATGATGTGTTGCGTCATCTGGCTGATACATGTAGATGACAATACGATGAAGGACGATGTCCACACTGTTAATACCAGAGGTAGGAAGTTAGAGAAGAGTACGTCAGTGGAGTAGTAGAAATATTTACTTTCCATACATACTGCCACCGCCGCCTCCACCATACATACTGCCACCGCTGCCTCCACCACCAGAGGATCCACCGTAACCTCCGCCTCCTCCGCTACCTCCACCACCAGAGGATCCACCGTAGCCACCGCCGCCTCCACCACCAGAGGATCCACCGTAGCCTCCGCTCGCTCTGTTAGTTTCCACCGCCAGAGGATCTACCGTAGCCTCCGCCGCCTGTTGCCTCCACCGCCAGAGGATCCACTCAGCCTCCTGCTGCCTTCCACCACCAGAGAGTGATCCACTGTGATCCTCCGCCGCCTGCTGTTTCACCGCCAGAGGATCCACTGCACCCCTCCGCTGCCTCCACCACTCAGAGGATCCGCCTGTACCCGCCGCCCGCTGCCTCCACCACCAGAGGATCCACCGTAGCCCCTGCCGCTTCCACTGCCTCCACCACCAGAAGATCCACTGCATCTCCGCCGCTTCCGCTGTTTCTCCACCACCAGGAGGATCCACCGTAGCCCGCCGCCTCCACCACTTCAGAGGATCCACCAGCCTCCGCCGCCTGCTGCCACCACCGCCAGAGGATCCTCTGTAGCCTCCGCCGCCTCCACCACCAGAGGATCCACTATAGCCTCCGCCGCCGCCGCTGCCTCCACCACCAGAGGATCCACCGTAGCCTCCGCCGCTTCCGCCACTTGAAGATCCACCATATCCTCCACCACCACCACTGCTGCCACCAGAAGACCCGCCATACATACTTCCTCCGCCACCGCCACCACCGTACATGTTCCCTCCGCCGCCGCTGGAGGAACCACCGTAACCTCCACCACCGCCTCCGCCACCACCGCCTCCACCATGTCCTCCACCTCCACTTCCTCCTCCACCAGATGGAGCGCTATATCCTCCACCTCCTCTTCCTCCTCTTCCTCCTCCCCCTCCTCCTCCATGGCCACCTCCGCCACCACCTCCTACGCTGCTATAGCTGCTTCCACCTCCTCCCCCTCCTCCTCCACCATGGCTTCCTCCTCCACCTCTGAAGTCCGCGATACAGGCTACCACCAACACGGCGAGGATCACCACGCCTGCACCTTGCCTCTGAAATATCAAGGTGTATGATTGAATATTACTAAATATACTTATATTTGTGTCATGTTATTTTCGGGGCATTTGAACGTAAATGTTCCTTATGAAGTCTCACCTATTATATGTGGAAGAACTGTTGATGGTACACTTTTGGTAATACGATTATTGAGAGAACTCATAATATATATGGACTTAATGTTATGTACAGCGTTTGTGTGTGTAATGTCTTTGTATGGGAATATACCTGTGGCCAAAACTACTTCCATTCCAGATAACTTTTAAAACATTCAAATTTTTCAATTGAGTTTTAATTTTATCTGGTGAAGTACACCCACATCAAATGATGAGTATCGTGATTGTCCTTTCTACTGTTTGGAACATGTTCAAACTTTTGTTTCTGAGATATTGTTTACACTAAGAAAATTTTCAAGTACACGTAACATATCTAAAACACTTTAAAACCATTGTAATTGGTTAGACTTAAAGTTTATTCTCTCGTCTCGTATTTGTCGTACTCATTATTCTTAGATAAATTATTTGCACTTGGACAAACCTGTTCCGCATTTTGTGCATTTCATTCTCATCAACACCTTTCTCAAACGTTGTGTACAATTCGGCAAACTTAAAGGTGACTGTATAACTGTGCCCTGTGATAGTAGGTAACGAGGTGCTCACCATGTTGCCTCTGCGCTCCCCGCCAATCGTCTGACTTCTCTATTGGATCGGGGCCTTTTATATATTGCACGTCATGACGCAGCTCTGAGTGTTGCTTGCGGCATAATATGTTGCATCCTTGCTTTTGTTTTACCAAGAGTGTTATTAGGGTATAGTCTAAATAAATCACGTGAAATCTTTCACCGAATATCTTCCTCGAATAAAACTAATTAAAAAAGTCTTGTCTTTTGGTATTGATTCTAATCGTGAAAACTTTTAATAACTTCTCTTTAACAAGAATAATTAACTCTTCACCAAACTCAACACTAACTAAACATTAACACGTGATAGTGTCAGTAGAGAGATTCTCACCATGCTGCCTGTGAGCTGACTTTGGATGTACTGACTCGCACTCTTAGTATTGCAACCTTTATACTCTTCTTGAAGATGTTGCACAATAATATTGCTTAATGTCCTATTACATTTCACGGTCAAGTGCATATCATCTTTATTGTCTTTCATGACTCGGTCGAATCGAGGGAAATAAATTCCTTTCAAATCCCCATCTGCGCATCGTGTATACATTAAGATTTTCTACATGCAGTTATATGCACTATTTTTTAAGTAACGTTCTCCCAACTTAATTTAAAGATACTGACAAAGATTTAAGCCATTTAAATGTTTTCAAGGTAATAACAACTTATGAATAATTATAAACAAACGCACACACACACACACACACACACACACACACACACACACACATATTTTCAGCCTTTTGGCTGACATGCTCTTTCAATAAGCATTTATATATATATATATATATATATATATATATATATATATATATATATACACACTAAGAAAATTTATATTACAATAGTAATTACAAATCGGTACTTCGTTTGACAATACTGAGCTCATGATCTTCAATACTGTCATCTACATTCGGTCCTTTATACGACTCGGCAAACATTCACCATCTACATTTTGTCTGTAATATTCTAACTCCTAGTAACCTGTCCGGAGAAAGTGTAGTCAATCAATATTTTCTTAACGTTATTAATGTATATTATGTTCTGTACGTATTATTTGTGTAAATGAATAGCATTAGATCGTTCTTTAAACTGTCTTTGAAAGAATAGACACAATGTTTCACAACCTTTGACGTATTATTCTTGTCTAAGAAAAAATGAATGTTAAATATGAAATTTAATATTACAGTATTTTTGTTATAATCCACCTTTATTGAAAGTAATATTTTCAGTATATCAGAGTATGCAGTATACCACACATTTCATTTTATCAGAGCACTAAATTACTCCCCTTCTATAAGCATTTGTGTTAATAATATTTCAAAACTTCAGAATACTTCAGAGATATTTAGGTCAAATACATTTCTGTATTCATGATTTCCACATTAATCTTATGAAAATTTAGATCCATCTATTAAAGATATGTTATCGTGTCTATTGAATACTCACACCATTATGTCTACCTTTTTCATCACTCAGAAAATATGATTAAATTGTACCAGGTTGACAAACAGGTCTGTAAAATGAGTTTTTATAGTACTTTTGTTTATTTATGCACTTTCCTTTTGAAGTAATCATAAATGTAATCATAATTACGCATCATGAAATCGTAATCATAATCGATTACATCCACCTTTACCGTAATCATAATCATAATCATAAAATTATAACCCAATCGTACATGTAATCAATTACATTACCGATGTAATCACCCCATGTGTATGGTAAGACCTCCATCAAACCTATATAGCAATTACAAATTTTGGTTAAATTTAATTATCGAACTATAGAAGTTGTAAATTATTATCCAAATTCTCCAGAGTGTAACATGCATATGTAATTTCCATCCTCGATATTATATCAGTGTAACTAATACACACAGTCACTGTAACCAGAGATGCAAAATTAAGGAGCATTAAAAACCTAATGGTAATTAATGGAGTCGATACCCGTGTGTTATTGGGTGTAATGGTTCCTTCTTGTTATCCATAGGTATATAAGGTAACTAATCTTTCATTATATTCCTAAGAAAAAATTTTTTTATCTAAGGGGATCATGATTAATATTCTTTTTCATATATAAAGTTTTCTATGAATCTATTTCGAAATATTTCTTAACTTCAATAAAAAAATAAATATGCTAATTAAAACCTAACAGCATATACTTCAAATAAATCTTACAACACTTTTTCTATAGAATATTGAAAATATTGTAAATATTTTACAATGCAGTAAATCATCCATTCTTTATCTCCTTTACAGATAATAACCTGGATGATAATAAAATATCATCTAATAATAATAGGTTAAACTTGTCAATCTTATCATTGCCATATTTGAAGTCCCTGTTATACATTTACCTGCTAAATTATTTCCATATATGTGTTTATGTGTATTAATAAAATATCGATATTTTAACAGATGGTTAATTGGGCTAACAATAAACATATCCTTACTAATGTCTTCTGGATAACATTAACTATAATGCTCTGTTACATTAATTATATTTTAGTCTTGCAAAAAGACCTCAAACGCCTCAGCACCAGAGCCTGAACCAAACATGAAGTCCCGTTTCTTTTTAAATAAATTTATTAGGAAGCAGCAATTGAACAGTGAATAGACACTGCCATAATGTACGATTTAACAAGAATGGAGCCCAGTAATCGATGTCATTTGCCATGAAACTGTTCCATATATCTTTTACCAGTCTCCCTAGTATTGCCTTTAATCCGAAATTCCTTAAAATATAGATTCATTGGCCTTATTAGTCATACTTCCTCACATAAAACTGATATATCAAATGGACGTATGTGTTTAACCCAGGTATCTGTCGCTGAATTATATCTTGTAAAACTTTTTTTGTTTTTTCTTCAATTTTAAGGTCCATAGAGGAAAGTAAACATTCATAGTCATGTTTTCATGGGAATATCTTAAAAATATATATTCCGTTACTTGTAATACCATAAGTCAATTATACACTCAGTATATTGAAGAATGATGAAAAATATAATATAAATGTCATTGCGGTTATTTAGTTTATACACTCAGTATATAACAAGGTGATGGATCAATATAAAATAAAGGGCATTATTTCAGTTAACAGTTTACTTCTCAACATAATCGTACACACGTTTATAGAAAAAATAAGACAAACTTTTGTAACAGAAACAGTAAATTACATAGATTATAATGTGCAGTAAATTAACTAACATCACATTAGTTTAATGTAATAGAATGATGAACTGAAGAGATGATGTGTTGCGTCATCTGGCTGATACATGTAGATGACAATACGATGAAGGACGATGTCCACACTGTTAATACCAGAGGTAGGAAGTTAGAGAAGAGTACGTCAGTGGAATAGTAGAAATATTTACTTTCCATACATACTGCCACCGCCGCCTCCACCATACATACTGCCACCGCTGCCTCCACCACCAGAGGATCCACCGTAGCCTCCGCCGCCTCCGCTACCTCCACCACCAGAGGATGCACTGTAGCCACCGCCACCTCCACCACCAGAGGATCCACGGTAGCCTCCGCCGCCTCCGCTGCCTCCACCACCAGAGGATCCACCGTATCCTCCGCCGCCTCCGCTGCCTCCACCGCCAG
>NW_024739282.1:0-15939 GCF_018991925.1 Homarus americanus | reverse complement strand
GAAGGTTTGCCCTCCCAATGCGTGTGTGGCTCTTCCTATGACGGCGATCACGCCATGGTGTGCAAGAAGGGGGGCTTCATATGCATGAGGCATGACGAGGTAAGGGATCTCACAGCAAATATGTTGAAGGAAATATGCCGGGACGTCATGGTAGAACCGACCCTCCTTCCATTGGATGGCGAGATCTTCCAACACAGGACTTCAAACACATCTAACGAAGCCCGTGTGGACGTCAGCGCTCGAGGATTCTGGACGCGGGGACAGCGAGCTTTCTTCGACATCAGGATTTTTTATCCCATGGCCGCATGTCACCGTAACCTAGCTCTCGATGCTGCACATAGGAGGAACGAGAACAAGAGAAGGGCATACGGGGAGAGAATTCAAAACGTTGATTAAGGCAGCTTCACTCCTCTAGTGTTCACAACCTCTGGTGGGATGGGACCAAGTGCAAGATGTTTCTACGCCAGACTCGCCGAGTTGATCTCCGAACAGAAGCAGCAGCCCAGAAGTTATGTTACAGCCTGGATGAGATGTCGACTGTCTTTCTCTCTCCTTCGGTCGGCTTTGCTCTGCCTCAGGGGAACGAGAGCTTCTGCCCCAACTCCGACAACTGCCGCAGATATTGACTATGAGGCTACAGTCACTGAATGCCGCATAGATCTGCGGCTCAACTAATTTAACACAGATAGGATAGCTACTTATGTATTAGGAGATTTAATATTAAGGTAATTAAATGGTGGCGAAGGTATGGCTATTGGGGGAGGCTGGAGGCCACGTAATAATAAAAAAATAATAAAAAAAGTAGTAGTAATAGTAGTGAGTGTGTTTGATGGATGGAGTGGTTGTGTGAGTGTGTGGACGGGAGGAGGGGTGTGAAACAAGTGACCCCAGAGTGTGTTGTAGTGTGTGTGTGACCCCTATAGGAGGGAGTGTGTAACCTTTCCACCACACAGCTCTGAGGTAATGTTGAATGTCAAGGGCTGTCCGGACGCTGCTACCACCACCACCGCACACTACACAGTTACCAGATACTCTTGTAATGGGGACCCTGCTGAAGTGAGCTAAAGCGAGTATATACTGTAGATAAGTAACACAAATTGTACACCCACTACCCAACTTGGCATTACTGAAACGAGGTAATATTGTAGATAGATTCATTATACAATAGCTATTATATATGTACATTAGCGATTTAGTACTAATTCATACATTGGCGATATAAAGGCGATAAATACACCGTGTTGTAGTGGTGATGTTGGAGTGTGGAGAAACGAGACGGGATAAAGTTAACGTAAGATTTATTGCCTCCCAACCTAATCAGTATCAACTCACACACACCTTGAGATCCAGCCAGGTAGCTCATTAGGCTCAGGTGGGAAGTATTTTACTGTATTTTAACTTTATGGAGAGATGACTAAACATTTCAGCCCAGCCCAAGGTGTCCAGAAGGGGATAAACTCATGGAAGAATCGGAGTGTGTTTTTATTAGTGGGTGAACTGAAGCGGATATTTGGAAGTGGTAGTAAAGTGTTGGTTGTTACACTTTAGAAGGGTTGTTTAGAGAGGGGAGAGAATAGAGTTGAAATTACCCTGAAAATTGGTTTTATTTGATGTGTCCTGGATATTATTATTTTTATTGTTATTTTATTATTATTATTATTATTAGTATTAGTATTAGTATTAGTATTAGTATTAGTATTATTATTATTATTATTATTATTGTTGTTGTATTTGTTGTTGTTATTGACTAAACGGTTTTTATACCTTCGTGAGATCTGTGGTTTTGGTCGTGTTGTTGATGGGTGACGTGGTGATGGTAATGTGTGACGTGCCCTGGTGATGTGTGACGTGCCCTGGTGATGTGTGACGTACCCTGGTGATGTGGTGACGTACCCTGGTGATGTGGTGACGTACCCTGGTGATATGATGACGTGCCGTAGTGGTGGTTGTGACGGGGACTTTGGAAACATTACTGTGAGTGTTGTATGCTCACACACACACTGATAATCCAACTCTCTCTCTCTCTCTCTCTCTCTCTCTCTCTTACGTTGTCTTTATTTACCGTATTCTCTTCCTCACGCCTTCTCTTCTTCTCACCGTACAGACAGACAGACGGACGGACACAAACACAATACATCTCGCTCTCTCACTCTCCATTTCCCTCTCCTTCCTTTACTCATTTACCTCACCGGACAGACAGACAGACAAGGACATAGTACATCTCTCTCTCTCGCACTTTTTTCCTGTTTTTTTTTTACTCCCTTTCACTCACGTCACACACATACACACACACACACACACACACACGTACGTACATAGCAGTAAGCGCCATCTTCACAGTCAACAGCTTTCTCTGACGGACAAACCATATTGTTAACACAGGCCATCACTGCTCGACCCGTCACCACCCATCCACCCATGCATGTGAGCTTCGTTGATTTGTCTGTCTGTCTGTTTCTCGGAATACTTAATATATTTTACCCGGTCTACTCAGCTGTTTCGGATAGATCGACTGGGAAATGAAGAATCAGTTTTTGTTTGTGTTTTAGCGCTGTGGATCCAATCTCTTTTCGTGCAATTTTCCCGTCAAAGGGAGTCAGCCAGGCGCGTCATTTCATTGTGTTCGGCGCACCGGTCGAGATTCGATTCCCCGCAGTGGGAGTGACAGCCACGGCCAGCCTCCCTGAACCTTCACTACTGACGGAGGGGAACGTCCTCATCCTCACGACTGAAGGAGAGGACGGAGAGGGGGGCATGCTCATCCTCCCCCTCATCCTCATCCTCCCCCTCTTCGCTGGTCTTGATGCGCCGTCTATAAATTTTCAAGGCTGACTGAATGAAAACATCCTCCTCCTGTCCTCGGGAGACGATGATGCGTTGTCTTGTGTAAATATTTTCACTACTGACGGAGGGAAAACATCATGCCCTTTAGCCATTAAGATGGTTTCATCCAACAATTTAACGAGATTTCAATGCCCTCTCTCTCTCGTCTTAGACCCTTCGACCCAAGGCCATCTTAGTCGTCACCACCAGCCTTCACAGACTGCTTTAGGGAGAACCTCCTTCGTCTTGCATAATCCATTGGGGAGGTGGGGGGGGGGCGCTAGAGCTGACGAGTTGAAGGTCGCAGACGGTGTGACCTAGAGTGGCAATGTAGACTAGGGCGGCAATGTGGCCAAAGTGGCACATATTCGCAAGACTTCTGAAGTTGTAACGTCATGTGATTGGTAGTTACTTCTGAGGTCATTTTGTCGTTGGATGACCGGTGTGGGGTGATGGACAGATGAGGTGTGTGGGAAGTGGTGAGGTTGGGTGAGGGTGGTAGTGAGAAAGGTGAGAAAGATATGGGTGGAGGTGTGCATAAATGTGGGTATGGGTGGTGGTTGCAGTAAGATAACTAGCTCTGTCCTCACCACGGGTTACAAGTCAATATTACTAATGACTTACATGGTGATGGTGGGCTATGAGGAGAGATACATGACTTGTTTTTACTGTCCAATTATTTCACTTTGTTTGAAACACAACTTGTAAAATGGAAGGTTCAAAACCAGTGGTGGAAACTGACCCTGGAGCGGTGAGGTACGTTCCCGTGGGGGGTGAGGGATTAGGTAGGGGGTGAGGGAGAGATGATAGGGAGTGAGGGAGAGAGGATAGGGGGTGAGGGAGAGAGGGACGAAAGGAGAGGAGGAGGAGGAGGTATTTAAAAGACAGATATAAACCAGTAACATGACCTCAGTTGACCTGTGACCATCCCAGGGTCAACGACTGACTAAATAACCTGGGATAAATTAACATAAACCGGCTGTTGTTATCGTCCTCTTGATGTGGATGGAGTATAAATTAATAGAACTAGGTGATCAAGATGGTAACGAGGAACACACAGGTACATTATATATATTATTTCTTAGACAGTGGCAGAACAAGGGCCAATGGTGAGGTGACGGTGCTTGGTGACACTGGAGGAGTAAAAGATGCAGCGTGTGGGTGAGGGTAGCGAGGGGTGTGTGGGTTGGTTGGATAGGTGTGGGCTGGATAAGGTGTGGTTTGGTTGGATAGGGGTGTGGGTTAGCATTAAGGTGTGTGGGTTGGTTGGATAGGGGTAGGTGAGGGAAGGAAGGGGTGGCAAGGGAAGACTAGGAAGGATATTTGCTAAGAGTGGACGTATATTACCGCTGTACCAACACATTCCTGCCTTGTACACCTGCACCCTCTTCCCCTCTACTACTACCACACCACCACCACCACTGCTGCTGCTCCTACAGCTGGTTGAGGGTTAGGATTGTGGTGGTGGTGGTAGAGGGTGAGGATTGTGGTGGGAATGGTGGTGGTAGAAGGTTGGGGAGAGTGCTGAAGGACAACCACCACACAACATGGGGAGGAAAATCCTATTGTTTTCAATTGTGAGAATTTACTCAACCTTTTAACTGATCCTGAATTGTATATTTCCTTCGGGTCACGGTTCTAGTTCACGGGACTAGGTTCACGGCTCTAGGTCACAGATGTAGGTCCTGGCTCAAGGTCACGGTTCTAGGTTACGGGACTAGGTCACGGCACGGCTCTAGGTCACGGCTAAAGGTCACGGCTCTGTCACGGTTCTAGGTCACGGCTCTTAAATAACAGCTATAGGACACGATGCAA
The DNA here is from genome assembly GCF_018991925.1 of Homarus americanus. Taxonomy (NCBI): domain Eukaryota; kingdom Metazoa; phylum Arthropoda; class Malacostraca; order Decapoda; family Nephropidae; genus Homarus; species Homarus americanus. Next base: position 11,301 of record NW_024739282.1, on the reverse strand, counting down.
AGTCACGGCTCTAGGTCACGGGACTAGGTTTCCGGTTCTAGTTCACGGCTCTAGGTCACGGGACTAGGTTTACGGTTCTAGTTCACGGCTCTAGGTCACGGCTCTAGGTCACGGTTCTAGTTCACGGCTCTAGGTCACGGCTAAAGGTCACGGCTCTCTCACGGTTCTAGGTCACGGCTCTTAAATAACGGCTATAGGTCACGATGCAAAGTCACGGCTCTAGGTCATGGCTGTCACGACTCAGGGTCACGGCTCTGTCACGGATATATGTCACGGATCTTGGTCACGGCTCTAGGACACAGCCCTAGGTCACGGTTCAAGGTCACGGCTCTAGGTCACGGGTTTAGGTCACGGATCTAGGTCACAGTTCAAGGTCACGACTCTGTCACAGTTCAAGGTCAAAGTTCTAGATCAAAACTCTAGGTCACGGCTCTAGGTCACGGTTCAAGGTCACGGTTCAAGGTCACGGTTCAAGGCAAGGTTCTAGGTCACGGCTCTAGGTCACGGATCTAGGTCACAGCTCCAGGTCACGACTCTGTCACGGTTCAAGGTCAAAGTTCTAGATCAAAACTCTAGGTCACGGCTCAAGGTCGCGGTTCAAGGCAAGGCTCTAGGTCACGGCTCTAGGTCAAAGACTTTCGACGAAATACCTCATTATCGGGTGGACAGTTTAATTTAACTTTGCCAAAAAATTGGATAATGTCTCCTCATAACCCCACCCTTCCTCTCCTTTACCTTACCTTCCCCCTCTCCCCCTCTCTCTTCCCTCTTTCCCTCTCCCTTCCCTCTCTCCCTCCTCTCTTTCCTTTTCCATTTCTCCTTCTCCCTCCCCCTCCCTTTATTCCCTCTCCCTTCTCTCCCACCCCTTCCTCTCCCCTTACTCTCTCCTTCTCCCTCTTCTCCCTTCCCCTCTGCCATCCCCCTATCCATCCCCTTTCTCCTTCTCCCTCTTCTCCCTTCCCTCTGCCATCCCCCTATCCATCCCCTTTCTCCTTCTCCCTCCTCTCCCTGCCCCTCCCTTTCTCCCTCCCTTCTTTCCCACCCCTTTCCCCTACCCTCTATCCCATCCACTTTCTCCTTTTCCCTCTTCCTTCCCTTTCCCTCCTTCCCCTTTCTCCTCCACTCCCTCCCCGTTCTTCCTCCACTCAGCCTCCCTTCTTCTTTCACTCAATAAAATTATTATTATTATTATTATTATTATTATTATTATTATTATTATTATTATTATTATTTCTGCTTCAGTAAAGAGATATAGGAAAGAGGTAATTTTGTCTGTTAAAAAAATAAAAATAAAAAATTCCAAAGGAAACTCAGATCTTTTGGTTTGATATGCAACACACACTAAAAAATTATTGTTTTTTCTCATGTACTGTAGTGTATATTGTTATGGTGATTCCAAAACTTTGATCCCTTTTTTTGGAGAAATTCATAGAACAAAAATTATAAGCCCTTTAAAATTTTAATGATCTATATAAAAATGTTAACCTAACCTACCTAACTTAACCTAACTGGAAGCTGACTTAACTATCATAAAATAAAGTATACTGTCTTTCATATTTTAAAGGTTGGATTAAGGACAAATTCACTTAGGTTAATTTATGGTCACAGTTAATTAGTCAAGTCTGACATATTTCTGTTGTACGTATATCACATTTATTGAATATTCATAATTTCATTATCTTTGAATATCCAAGAAATGTAATATAAAAACAATTCACGGTAAAGGTAGTCATACCTGTGATTACTTTCTACAATTATTACATCTAGCTATAATTGAGTGGAGCATCAAGGTGAGTTAGGTAAGATACAAGGAGTTTAAAGATGAAAATGTATTACGGTCTCTCCTCGACTTACGACGGTGTTCCGTCCCGACGACCAGGTCGTAATACCTCAAATATTGTTATTAAATTTTATCATCAATGACTTCTTTTGGTATTAAACAATACAATTTGGTGCTAATTTTTCCTCTTATATAAAGTAGCTTTAGTGTATAGGGTGAAACATCAATCATGAAGTGATTGTCATTAGAACTTTATGGGGTCTGAATTTGTAAAAAAACACAACTAATGTGTTTAATCTACTCATAATCAATTTGGTAAAATGAATGTTTAGGTCATCCACCTCTACTTGGCATTTGAAAAAACATAATTTCAATGTCACCAAACCTAACCTAACCCAACTTAACTAATCTAACATAACCTAACTTAACTGGTAAAAATCGGTCAACTTAAAATCATTAAATTCGCTGGATGGCCAAAAAGATAATAATATCATCAATTCCATTTATTTTAGAAGGACTTATTCATTTTTGTTGAAATCATGGACATACAAAGCCAATATATCTACATTTGATTCTACCACTGTGAATGGCAAAGTTAATTAATATCACCACTCCAACTGTTGGCCCAAACAAGTCGTAAAGTAGTTCTTTTTTGTAATACATCGAGTCACTAAGAGAATATAAAAATATAACCTGAATTTAGGTCACTGAATTTATCTTATTAGTAGCAAATTGTGGTTAAACTGATACACAAATGAAACATGCCTGGGAAGTACCTAGCACTAGTTACCTAGCATATTTGGACTTATTAAAATATGAAATCTCGGCTAATAAGTAATTATACTAAGGAAATAATTATTTTGGTAGTGATGGACTGTTATTAATTGCGCTCATTACGAAAATTGGGTCGATATTAATTCTGATAAAGGACGTCATTCACCATCCCAGAGGAAGCTGTTCTCACCACTCTTCAAATAGACCATTTACGACTTTTTTTTATTTCAATTTGATTTCAATACATTTCTACACATAAATTAGTTGTATTAGTTATCTTAAAGGCTTACCTTTTATGATTGTTAGGCGAATTTGGAGGATATAAACGGCGCTGTAGAGGCTGGCGGCATTTTTCGTACACAAACATGGACCGCTTTTAAAAAGAACAATACAATTCTGCATGTGCTGTTCTGTATGGAGTATATCGTATAACAAATATTATTCCTTTGCAGATTTATGCATTTTATGTCCATCCAAATCAATTTTCTTTCTTTTGGTTTCAAAAATAGTTGCCGGACGAAATTTCCCCATGTTCCAATAACGATGGCTGTCCACGGGTAATGTGAACCTCGTGGAGAACTGAAGTTGTTCCTGGAAATGAAATGGAAGGATGATTTACTAAGTTGATATTGTGTTCTCCTCTATCTCTCTCTTGTGTGTGGTTTTTTTACGGGAATTAGCCAACCCGGGCACAGGTCAAACGACCCACAACGGAGCCTGGGGGGCGAAAAAAAAGAACTTTATTTTTATGAGATTCTGTCTGTTCGTCCATCTTGTGCGGGCAATCAACATGGTAGGTAGTGAGCCGGTCGAGTCTCTGTTGTTTTGACGCTTTTTTGTTTTTTTAATGCCCCAATTTAAAAGAGTGACTTACAGTAGATGAATTCACCATTTGGGGGTAAGGGTGGGGGGAGTGAGGGTGGGGGATGGGGGTTGGCGGGGTGAGGGTGGAGGGTGGGGGATGAGGGGTGTGGTAATGGAGAAGGTTTAGGTGAGGGAATTTAGTGGACAAAGACTTGAGAATCCAACAGACATATACACAAGATAGTCATACACACACATACATGGCAGTCATATGCACAAGACAGTCATACACACACATACATGGCAGTCATATACACAAGATAGTCATACACACACATACATGGCAGTCATATGCACAAGACAGTCATACACGCACACACACACCCGAGAGTCATGTACACAAGAAGACAAGTCATACACGCCCACATAGCTTGAATGTTGTACGGAGTGCCCCATTATATCTCTATGTTAATAAACGTCTACTTTTGGAGGTTGACTGCGTAAATATATGAATTATTAAAGAAAAACAGGAAAAACAGCTAATGTAACATAAATAGACCTTCCAAAAAGTCGATAGTAATTCCCCTGCCTGTGACACGACGAAGTAAGTACCTCTATCTAGCTCCTCCAGTCCTAGATCGAGGCAAGGCCAAGCCAGTTCATCACTTATTAACTAAACTCTCGGGTAGGTGTAGGTTAGGTAGGGTAGGACATCCCGTCTATAACCCCCACCCATCATCCTCTCACCCATCCTGGGAGGTGGGGAATGGTACCATCCGTCAGCCAACAACAGAAGGTACCAAGAACCACTGACTGGGAAGGGTGAGAGGATGAAGGGGTGGGTGTAGTGGGTGGTGTGCTAAAAAAATAAAAAATATATATAAAAAAAATAAAAAATAAAAAATAAAAAAAAATAAAAAAAAATAAATAAATAAAAAAAATAAAAATAAAAAAATAAAAAAACGAAAAAAAAGTGTAGTGGGTCGTTGCGTTGGGTCGTTGGGTTCGTTGCGTTGGGTCGTTGGGTTCGTTGCGGTGGGTCGTTGGGTTCGTTGCGTTGGGTCGTTGGGTTCGTTGCGTTGGGTCGTTGGGTTCGTTGCGGTGGGTCGTTGGGTTCGTTGCGTTGGGTCGTTGGGTTCGTTGCGTTGCGGTGGGTCGTTGGGTTCGTTTGCGTTGCGTTGGGTCGTTGGGTTCGTTGCGTTGGGTCGTTCGTTCGTTGCGTTGCGTTGGGTCGTTGGGTTCCGTTTGCGTTGCGGTGGGTCGTTGGGTTCGTTGCGTTGCGGTGGGTCGTTGGGTTCGTTGCGGTGGGTCGTTGGGTTCGTTGCGTTGCGGTGGGTCGTTGGGTTCGTTGCGTTGCGTTGGGTCGTTGGGTTCGTTTCGTTGGGTTCGTTGCGTTGCGGTGGGTCGTTGGGTTCGTTGCGTTGCGATTATTGTCGTTGGGTTCGTTGCGTTGCGGTGGGTCGTTGGGTTCGTTGCGTTGGGTCGTTGGGTTCGTTGCGTTGCGTTTGGGTCGTTAGGTTCGTTGCGTTGCGGTGGGTCGTTAAGGTTCGTTGCGTTGCGATTCATGGGTCGTTGGGTTCGTTGCGTTGGGTCGTTGGGTTCGTTGCGGTGGGTTCGTTGCGTTGCGTTGGGTCGTTGGGTTCGTTGCGTTGCGTTGGGTCGTTGGGTTCGTTGCGGTGGGTCGTTGGGTTCGTTGCGTTGCGGTGGGTCGTTCGATTCTTTTGGTGTTTTTTTAACTTAAATGATTAATATAATTGAGAATAATAATTAGAACATTTATAATTACTGTAATTCCTGGTCATTTGTCAACAACATCAGAATTGAGACAGCACAAATAATACGTCATAAAATAGGGTAGTGTTGGGGAGGGTGGTGTAGGGTGGTGTATTGGGGGTGTAGGACATCCCGACTATAACCACCCACCCACACCCATCATCCTCTCACCCATCCTGGGAGGTACCAAGAACCACCGACTGGGAAGGGTGAGAGGATGAAGGGGTGGGTGGGGTGAGAGGGATGATGGGGAGTGGGGGATGAGGAGAGGGAATCCACATCCTTCCCAGGGTGTAGTATGGGGTATGGTGGTGTAGTATGGGGTATGGTGGTGTAGGGTGGTGTACGGTAAGGTATCAGGACCCACCGACTGGGAAGTGAGTGTGTAGGGTGGTGTAGTGGGTGGTGTAGTATGGGGTATGGTGGTGTAGGGTGGTGTACGGTAAGGTATCAGGACCCACCGACTGGGAAGTGTGTGTGTAGTGTGGTGTAGTGGGTGGTGTAGTGTGGGGTATGGTGGTGTAGTGAGGGTGTAGTGGGTGGTGTAGTATGGGGTATGGTGGTGTAGGGTGGTGTACGGTAAGGTATCAGGACCCACCGACTGGGAAGTGTGTGTGTAGGGTGGTGTAGTGGGTGGTGTAGTGTGGGGTATGGTGGTGTAGTGGGGGTGTAGTGGGTGAGGTGTAAATATGGTGTGGTGGGTGGTGTGCAGTGAGATATCAGGACCCTCGGCCAGGGAGATGTGTGTGTGTGGGGGTGGTGTGAGTGGGTGTGGTGTGTGGTGTGGGGTGTGGTGGTGTGAGTGAGGTGTAGTGGGTGGTGTAGTATGGGGTATGGTGGTGTAGGGTGGTGTACGGTAAGGTATCAGGACCCACCGACTGGGAAGGGTGTGTGTAGGGTGGTGTAGTGGGTGGTGTAGTGTGGGGCATGGTGGTGTAGTGAGGGTGTAGTGGGTGGTGTAGTATGGGGTATGGTGGTGTAGGTGGTGTACGGTAAGGTATGGGACCTGTGGAGAATGTGTGTGTAGGGTGTGTGTATGTGAGGGTGTAGTGGGGGTGTAGTGGGTAGGTGTAGTGGGGTATGGTGGTGTGGGGTGAGGTGGCTTTGATGGGTATCAGGACCCACCGACTGGGAAGGGTGTGGAATCCCCCCATCCCCCATCCACACCCATCCTGGGAGGTGGAGAATGGCACCATCCGGTAGTTGGCAACGGAAGGCATCAGGACCCTCCGACTGGGAAGGGTGTGGAATCCCCCCATCCCCCATCCACACCCATCCTGGGAGGTGGAGAATGGCACCATCCGGTAGTTGGCAACGGAAGGCATCAGGACCCTCCGACTGGGAAGGGTGTGGAATCCCCCCATCCCCCATCTATCTGTGTCTGACTGTTTCTGCCAGTCTGTCTCACAATATCGATCTGTCTGTCTTTCTGATTTTCTGCCTCTGTTTTTCTGTCTGTCTGTCTCTTTCGTCTATATGTTAGTCTATGTCGCCGTCTCTGTTTCTGTCTGTCCCTCTATTTCTCCGTCTGTCTGTCTGTCAGTTGTCTGCTTGTGTCTGCGACAAACAGACAGACAGGCAGACAGAAAGAAACGGACACAGAGACCAACAGACAGACAGAGATTCCTACAAGTTGTTATTATTTCTTCTTTTACCAAAGTGTTACTGTTGCTTAACAACTCAATCAGATACGTTATGGTTACGTGGTGAGTCAAGGGACAGTTGTCTGTTTCAGTTTGGGTGACAGCGGTCGAGCCTGAGAAGAGCGCCGGACCTTCTTATTTACGGCGATTCCTTCTTTATCTTGAGTTATTAGCCAAGATTGTCTGTCTCTCCCTGTCTGCCTCTGACTGTCTGTCTGTCTCCGCTCGTCTGTTTGTCTGTCTGTATGTCTTTTCTGTCTGTGTCTTTCGGTGTGTTTGTCCGTTTGTCTGACGGTTTCTGTCTGTTTCTGTGTGTCTGTCTGTTTAATGTCTGTCTGTCTGTGTCCGTCCGTCTGTCTGTTTTTCTAACTGTCTCTGTTTGTCTGTCTGTCTACAAATCCTCCCTAAGGAATCCTATCCTATAAATCAACATACCCGACCACCGCCCCCCCACCCCCCGCCCCCCAACAAAAAATAAATAAATAATTAACAAAACAAAAATAAATAAATTAATTAATAAATAAAAAAATAAAAAATAAAATAAAATAATAAATAAATACAATGAGATAAAATACCAACCAACCTCCAAACACAGCAACACCCCCCCCCCAGACAAAGCCGCACAGAAATACTTACAATTCTCTATACCCAACCTCAGCGACAACCCTCTCAATAAAAACAACCTAACTCAACAACTCCTTTCAACAAAAAACAGACAGACAGATAGAGAGACAGAACAGACAGCCAGTGACCGACACAGTGGAAAGACAGAGAGGCTGAGACAGAGAGGCTGAGACAGAACGAGACAAACACAGACACAGACAGACAGTGACAGACATTGTAAAAATAGACTGGCAGACAGAGACAGACTGACGGACAGACAAACAGAGATACAAAGACAGACAGAGACTGAGAGACAGACGGACAGAGACAGTTAGACAAACTAACTCTACCAAAGCACCAATCACCTACTGCGGCACCAAGAGACGCCAACCCCAGTAAATAGAAACCCTCCTCCTGGTGTACATTAACACAGTATAACCTTTTTCTTCTATATTTTAAATTTATTTCTGTTCCTTTTTCGCCCCCCCCCCTCCCCCCCCCAGGCCCCGTTGTGGGTCGTTTGATCTGTGCCCGGGTGGGTTAATTCCCATTAAAAAAAAAAGCAACTGGCTGGGCCCAGCCTCGAACTGGTCCCGGCGGTGCTAGACGTAGTTCGTCAGGCCACCGCCAGGGTCTACTGTCGGCTTTTGTGAAGGTGGTTTTGTTGTTTTTCTTTAATAATTCATATATTTTCGTAGTTTTTCTCAGGATTTGTATGAATTTATACTCAAATAACAGAGTTACAATTGTATTGAAGCTGTGTGTGGCCCTTTTACAGCCAATCTTGGCTACTAACTCAAGATACACTTGTGTGTGCGTGTTTGACTGTCGTGTGTATGAGTGTCGTGAATCATGAAGACATTTTGCAAGAACCTTTACCAAAACACATACAAAAGAATACCAAACAGTTATAAACAACAGCGAAACGGTAACTCTGCTATTTGAGTTTAAAATCACGTTAAGAACTGCGAAAATAAATCAATTATTGAAGAAAAACTGCAAAAATAACACATGTAACATAAATACTGAAAGCATAGATATGTACATACCAAGATATGTGAACACGCCTGACACCAGGACTCTTGTTACCATTCATTGTACCATTTATTCACATGTCTGTATTACTACATATTATTATAGCATGTCTGATGTCTATGCTTATGTCTAATGCCTATGTTCATTTACTATGTCCCGATGTACTATGTCTGTACCGCGCTAGTCGAGTAATTAGAAGACCTCATTTATTGTCCTAGGAATGTCTAGCAACTCCCCTTGCCTGGCTAGCTAATTTCCCTCAGATCGGCCTCGGCCTACCTACGGTCCGGGGTCCCTAGTAATCGCTCCTGTATCGGTTGGCTATCACGCCCAGCCTTGTACCACTTATTGAATATACCTACTGCTCGTGCCCTGGAGTTTCAAGAACCTTGTCTAGGATTACATCCACCACACCACATGGCGCAGTTTGAGTAGCTCCAACACGACAGTTTACAAGCCTCAAGAGCCGGCCCCGTCTGTTTCCCGGCCTCGTGTTTCCCGCCCAGAAGATATACTCCACAGTGCCCCTGGATTTAAAGTGCTTTGTGACCTTGTGAAGTGCCCTAAGTGAAGTGCAGTGCCTTTCATGTCTCTTTGCTATGTTTCTGCGGCCCTACCGGTAGCAGACACGCCTCCAGCCCAGTTTCCAAGACAGCACTTCCGGCATACACCCCCCATCCACGGAGGCTCGCAAGCCACTGCCCGCGTCCCCCTTCACTGAGTCATCACCAGCATCTCGCCCGGGCGCGCGGAGGAATACACCGCCGCTAGCCGCCTCCTCTCACTTCACAAATATTACAGTCAGTACTCTTTTACTTGCCAGCCAGTTCCTGCACTTAAGCAAATCCATTGGCGAAAATATAGCACTTCACCTTATTCTCCTTGTCTTTCCCATCGCAACAATACCAAGCACGAGATGTCTGACCACGACGATTTGCTGGGAAATTTATATGAGGATTATGAGGAAGACGACGCCTCACAGACCCTCCCACCCCCCCTCACGCCTCACACGCCGGGCGCGCCAAATTCAAAGGATGGGAGCCAGGACATACGTCAGTTAATCCACTTCCTACAAGTTTCTCAAGAGAAGGAAACCCAAAGACGTCGATTAGAGGAGGAAAAACGACGTCAAGAGGAATTGTCAAGACAGTCAGAGGAATCAGCTTACCGCCTTCAACTTCAACAACAACACCAAGCTGATAACCGCAAATTCCTGGACCTATTGGAATTGCTGGCAACGAGGACGACTTCACCAGCTGCCACAACCAACTCGCCAGCTTCAGCCTCTTCATCTATCCTTCAGACAACGCCTCCTCACACGTCACCTATCTCCCCTAGGTATGCCTCAGTGTCTTCTCCACCACCTGTTCCAGTCTCAACTCTCGTCGACCTCTCCGTGCCTCCTCCACCGCCTGCCGTCTCGAGTACACCCCTGCACAGCAAGTCTTCAGTTCCCAGTCCCCCACCTCTTCAATCTGATGCAACATATCAAGTATACCGTCAATGGCGACGTCGTTTCGAAGACTTTGCTGTTATGTCTGACCTCTACCGAATGCCCCCTCATAAACAACTCATCCAATTAAGATCGTGCATTTCCCTCGATGTTCAACGCCTCCTAGAGCACACGCTAGCCATCCCCCCTGACTCCCCCAGGTCAGTGACAGAGGTTTTAAACGCCTTGCAGAGTCATTTCCGTGGCCTCCGCAATGAAGCTTTGCGTCGTAGGGAACTGCTATCCTGCAAACAAGCTTCTGGGGAATCATTCTCAGACTTCTATGCACGACTTAAGGACCTAGCAACCGAGGTGGACCTATGTACAGGCGATCCTGTAACCTGTGCTGAGATCCAGCTCAAGATAATCTTGCTGATGGGTGTACGTGACGAGGACCTGCTTCAGAAACTCCTCACCCTCGACGCCGCCTCTTCCCTCACCGACTTCGTCACCTGTTGCAGGTCGTATGAGGCCACAAGAGAGGCTGCCTCAGCTATACACTCATCGCCACCTCAAGTCCACGCCGTCTCCACCTACAAGAGGAATCAACGCCAGATGCAGACGACGTCCTCTCCACAGCCCCCGTCACAGTCACCAGTTTCTTCTCCCGAATCCTGCAGAAACTGTCAGCACCAGCATGGTCCAGGAAAGTGCCCTGCGGCTGATAGTACATGCCGAAACTGTGGGTTTCAAGGCCATTGGCCCCGCACACCTCGATGTCCTGCCAACAAGGCCTCATGCAACGCTTGCAACAAGCAAGGACACTTCGCCAAGTGTTGCAGGTCCACCAAGAAGCCTCCATCTTCAGGTCAAAACGTCTCTTCACAGCCCGACAGAACGTCCACACCACCGTCTCCCAAGAATAACAAAGGATGCCGACGCGTGGATGATACCTCGAGTGACAGGTCCCCCAAGCCCGTCAATGTTCGTCTGTCCTACGGTACCAACTCTTCCAACCTCCTGATGATACCTGACACGGGCGCGGACATCACGGTGATTGGACCAACACACCTGGACGCCCTCAACATCCCCAGGAGTAGCCTGTCACCCACAGCCATGAACGACGTGCTCACAGCGGACGGGTCCCCGATGTCTCCACCTTTGGGTTGCTTCAAGGCAACACTACAGCTCAGTCCCAAGTCTTGCCTTGCCACAGTCCACGTCCATGAGGGCATCCAAACCCCTCTCTTGTCATGTGGCCATTGTCAGGACTTGGCCATCGTCTCATCCGAGTTCCCAAAGCCCATCCTCGCTGTGACACACCTCAACAGGTGTGCAGAGATACCTGTTTCAGCCATGACCACACCTGCTGCCGCCCGGGAGTTCTTTTTTCGTCAGTTCAGCGACGTCCTTGTCTCCAAGCCCGACCTCCAGAAGACGCCGCTCCAGAAGATGAC
>NW_024739281.1:5000-9542 GCF_018991925.1 Homarus americanus | reverse complement strand
GACCCCTCACAGACCTTACCAGTTCTGCGGTCCCTTACATCTGGAACCAGAGGTGCGACCAGTCTTTCCACCGCGTCAAAGCCTTCCTTGCCTCCAAGCCTGTAGTCCACCCCCCTGACTACACCTCGCCCTTCCATCTGCAAATCGACGCTAGTGGTGTTGGAGTGGGGGCTGTGCTCCTACAACCCGACCCAACCACTGATGTTCTTCACCCTGTGGCATATTACTCCGCCAAGTTGAAAAACATCAGACCAACTACTCGACCATAGAGAAGGAGGCTTGGCTCCAGTGTTGGCAATAAAGAAGTTTGAATGTTACTCCAGTCTTGCCCACAAACAACCCTTGGGGTCTTCACTGACCATAACTCCACTCACGTTCATCCAAACTAACAAGACCTCCCAACTAGCGAATCCTCCGCTGGCCTCTTCACCCAGCCCTATAACCTGATTGCAGACTCCTTATCCCGAGCTCCAGTGGAAATGCAGCAGCTACTCTCCAGACGCACCAGGTGATCACCTCCTTCGCGCCTGCGCTACGGAGGTCTTTGGAGGGGGGGTGTGTTACGAACCCCTCCACCCAGTACTACGAACCACGCCATCTATTGTCCTGATCTACCTACCCAGCACCACGAGCAACGTCATCTAGGGACGAGACACGAGTATGACTCGTCTTAGTTACCACTCCGGGGTTTCTCTTCTCCATATCCTGGTTATGTCACTCCAATTCGAGGAGAGAGACCTGGCTCTGGGAAGTGACCACAGGATTCCATCTATCCTCTAAACCTACGTACGTGCAGGACTACCTACTGCTCCTACAATACTCAGCCCACTGTCAGCCATCTCAGCCCTCACTTAAGCATAGTATCTCTTGTATTAATTTCCCCACGTCCACTTGCTTCGAGATTGTTTTATGTTTATTAATATGTATATACTGTTAATGTTTAGGTTAAGTTTGGTTATGGGTAATTTATAAGCTGAATATTTTGTTAAGGGATTTATGGCACTCTATTATATGCTAAATTTGTTCTTTATCCTTTTGGTTCACTCCCTTTTATAGTCCGATTGTCTTTGTTTTTTATTGTTGTTACCTGTTGGGATTCGTAGACGTATAACTATATTCTAAATCCCCAACTCGTAAATAATACTACTCGTTACTGCCGTGTCTTTCCACATACCCGTTTATTTCATTGTAATAGGTCTGGATTAATTTAACTTTCAGTCTGTTGTTGGGTAATGTTCTAAAGTGTGAAGTAGGAGTGTGTTTGGTTTATAGATGTTTTATTGCTGAGTGCAGTCTGTCCATTTCTGAGTCTATATCTTTCTGTTGTTTTCTCAGGTTAATCGAGTGGTGATTACTTTCAAGTCGTCTTTTGAAGCTGTCCCAGTCTGTTTTAATTTCATTTTCAGTCTCTTTTTATTGGTATCTGTATGGGCTTGTTGACAGTAAAGCAAGTATAATTCGGCAGATGGTCACTGCCTGGCTATACGGGTAATTGAAAAGGCTTTGTTGTTGGTAAAAATTTTGTCTGGTGTCGATTGTGTATTGTGATTTCTCCAGGTTGGAAAGTTAGGACCCAGATGATTGATTTTCCCTAAATTTATTAATTGATTAAGGGCGTTTCCCACGACGTTATTATTTGTATTGTCAAAAATCCTATGTCTGGCGTTAAAGTCTCCTAAGATGTACATCGGATGACTATTGTTAGCCAATTTTAATAGGTCTTCTATAGGTAAGTAGTAGCAATAATTACGTCTCCTTGAGTTGTATTTATTTTTATTGCTAGAAATTCATCCTGGAAGTCATCAATTAGTTTAAATTTTAAGTTTCTTTTAACCGCTATCGCTACTCCGTCATTTTTCTCGCCCGATTTATTTCTTTGGTTTACATAATAGTTAAAGAGTTTTATGTTGTTGTTTTCTGTCTCACCGTGACTGTTTATTAGTATAATGTCAGGGTCAATTTCGCGATATATATTACTTAGGTTAATTCTCTCGGTCTTCCAGTTTCTTACGTTGTGTTGTATTATTCTTAAAGTTCTTACTGTTTGTCTATTGTCCATTATTTCTTATACTTGGATTGTGGCAGTTGGAGTGGAGTTTCCTGCTTCTGACTCTTCTATACTCTGACGGGTCTACTATTTTAAAGTCTTTGGCCGTAATCTTTAGTTTGTCCGTAGTAATTAGTGACCAGACATAATCTTCACTTAGGATTTTTTTCTTGATATGTCCACTTGTATATCCCTCCTTCATACAGTTTACTATTGTCCCTCCTGTTGGTCTCGATGTTGGGATTCCATGTTTTGTTGTAGTGATAACTTTTAATCCAATTTCTTCAGCAGATTCAGGTTGTATATTGTGATCAAGTTTCCATCTTATCTTCTCCTCCTCACCTCCTTTGTCTGTCCTTTCTTTTGTTATTTCTATCTTCTCTTTGTCATCAGTCATTTCGTCTGGGATCTCTATCAGTCGCTTGTGTTCCTTGTGTATCAGCTGTTACCCTTGCTCAAACCTTGTTCGTCTTGATGTAGTCTTTTCTCTCTCAGTTCGCCAGTATATGTTGTCTGGAAATAGTTTTTCGGATTGTGGATTCTCTGGAAATATCATCTCTGTAGGTTGGTCTAATTTAAACATTTTCCTTAATTCCTCATTGTATGATCCGGGTGCAATGATATTGTGCAAATGTGCATGGATCATACTAATCATTACCTTATCATGTATTGGCTCACTTAGGTTTAATACTGTGGATTCTGGTCTATGAGCCTCTGGACCGCTCTCTTGGCTATTTCGACGTATGTCGTATCCTTCTTGTCTTGTTCCTTTTTCCTTGTTTCTTGTTCCTTGTACTTTATCATGTGTTTTTTATTGGGCATGCCATTGCTAACGTCCTATGTCCTATGTATGCATTCCCGTTTCTCTTACAGTTGAGACAGCCAACATGTGTATTCTTACATTCAGTGTAGGTATGGTCGTCGCCTGCACAATCTGAGCAGTACTTTTTTCTTTTTCCGGACAGTCTCTCGTTGTGTGTTCTTCATATTTGTAGCAGGAGAAGCAAGTTTGCAGACTGATGAATGTCTCCTTCTTTATTTGATATGGTGTGACTGACATGTTGAATATTAGAAAGCCCTGTTGTAAAACTTTCTCAGCCATTGACACTTCTTCAAACATGAGTATAGTCCTTTATCTTAATGACTTCTTCAATCTTCATCCACCTATTTTGGCGTTCCAGTTCTTCTTTCAGGTCTTCCTCCCGATCTCTTGATCGACTTGACGAACAAAAACTGATCTTTTTGCTTTTTGTTCTGGTGGCATAACAACAATAAGGCCTTCATTGTAAAATATATCTCTTGCTTCTTTTGAAAGGATTTTATCTGAATCAAAGTCATCTTTACAGATTACTTTAAAAACCTTCATTGGTGCTGAATATTCTAGTTAGTGGGACTTGCAGTTTGTTGTAAGTGATTTCTGCCACTTTTCCCTTCCAATAGAGTGTCCCTTATCTCTATGTTTTATTCTAATGCTAGTTGTCATCTTCTTGATTACATCTAATCCTACCTATAACACAGGGCTCCTGCCTGGGAGCAGACCCCCCTCTTGGACGGGCGTCGGGCTCACCCAGGTTACCTGTGACTATAGTATATCTAAAAAGTTGCCACCTACCGGTGACCCCGGACAAGGGTGCCCTGCACTATCACAGGTTCCTTGCCGGATCGACCGTATCAAGTCCGCCTCCCGTTCAAAGAACGGAGTGCATGAGGGGGATGAAAAAGGAAAGAAGAGGACTTAGAGAGTAGAAACAGCCTACCTACCACGCCACGTTCGGTCAGCCAATCAGAGCACCGCAGTAAACGTGCATATCACGCCACCGTGGGGCACCACTGATTGGCCAATCCAGGACGAGCACGGGTAGTAGTCAAAATTTGTAGGCCAAATATTTGTTTTTCCAAAGTTGGAATTTCCCGTAATCTGATGGTAATTACACCGTCACTATGTTGAGTAAGTACAATCACTAGGATTGAGTGTCTTATCACAACAAAGTTGCAGACTCAAACATGCAGCAAAAAGAATCAGGTCTTCGCAGCTCCGTGTCTATTTTTACTTAGGCTAGCATACCTAAGTTAAAGCAAACTCCCTTGCCAATACAAGAAGGAAGAGGATTTCTTATAGTCTAATAAACAATTCATCATGACCAAATACAGTATCTAACACAGGGGTCCGGGGCAGCCCCGGTTAGCAACTAACCATTTGATTGCATTATCTCTGAGAATAGTTAGCAATTATCCATTTGATTGCATTATCCCAGGTTAAGGGGGTTGTGTGTGGTTCCATATCACCAGATTTATTAAAAACTCTACGTCAGGCTAAACAGTTTAGGCTGCTTGGATTATTTCTTTGTCTCTTATTGACTTCGGGTGGCTAACCTCTATAAAATTGAGGACACCAATAGACCTTGTACTAAGGTTAGGTTAAACAGACACTTTTGCTGTAATGGAGGATTTCGCCATCGGGGAGCGTGACGAAACCTCCGGCGAAAGTAGTGGTT
>NW_024739280.1:0-17834 GCF_018991925.1 Homarus americanus | reverse complement strand
GAGGTTTTCTTACGGTGCCTTAAGCTCGTTGAACAGGCTTTGTGTGAAATATAGCAGAGACTAGGACTGTTTTAATGTTCCCAGGCTCCAGGTGTAGCGGCCCCGGTCACAATTATAAGATCGTGGGTCTAAACTTGGGGTGAGGTGTTGATTATATGAAGAAGTCCGCATGCTTTATTGGGCTAATGAAATATATATGGATCCTCGTATTTCGAAGCCGCATTTGGTAAAACGTTGCTCTGATCACCTAAGCGGCACGGGTGGTCCCCATTAGAGGTTCACGGCGCCAAAAGCTCGTTGAACAGGCTTTGTGTGAAATATAGCAGAGTCTAGGGCTGCTTTTATTGTCCTAGTGGCCCAGAGGTAGCATTCCCCGGTCACAATTATAAGATCGTGGGTTCAAAGCCTGGTGGGGTGAGGTGTTGATTATATGTAGAAGTCCGCATGCTTTATTGGGCTAATGAAATATATATGGATCCTCGTGTTTCGAAGCCGGATTTGGTAATACGTTGCTCTGATCACCTAAGCGGCACAGGTCTTCCCCATTAGGGGTTCATGGAGCCATAAGGTCGTTGAACAGGCTTTGTGTGAAATATAGTAGAGACTTTGACTGCTTTTATTGTCCTAGTGGCCCAGAGGTAGCATTCCCCGGTCACAATTATAAGATCGTGGGTTCAAATCCTGGTGGGGTTAGGTGTTGATTATATGTAGAAGTCTGCGAGCTTTATTGGGCTATTGAAATATATATGGATCCTCGTGTTTCGAAGCCGTATTTGATAAAACGTTGCTCTGATCACCTAAGCGGCACGGGTGGTCCTCATTAGAGGTTCACAGCGCCATAAGCTCGTTGAACAGGCTTTGTGTGAAATATAGCTGAGTCTAAGAATGCTTTTAGTGTCCTGGTGGCCCAGAAGTAGCGATACCCGGTCACAATTAGAAGATCGTGGGTTCGAATCCTGGTGGGGTGAGGTGTTCATTATATGAAGAAGTCCGCGTGCTTTATTGGGCTAATGAAATATATATGGATCCTCGTGTTTCGAAGCCGCATTTGGTAAAACGTTGCTCTGATCACCTAACCGGCACGGGTGGTCCCCATTAGAGGTTCATGGAGCCATAAGGTCGTTGAACAGGCTTTGTGTGAAATATAGTAGAGACTTTGACTGCTTTTATTGTCCTGGTGGCCCAGAGGTAGCATACCCCGGCCACAATTAGAAGATCGTGGTTTCGAATCCTAGTGGGGTGAGGTGTTGAATATATGAATAAGTCCGCGTGCTTTATTGGGCTAATGAAATATATATGGATCCTCGTGTTTCGAAGCCGCATTTGGTAAAATGTTGCTCTGATCACCTAAGCGGCACGGGTGGTCCCTTTTCATTAGAGGTTCACACGCCATAAGCCCGTTGGCTGAACAGGCTTTGTGTGAAATATAGCAGAGTCTAGGTCGCTTTAGTGTCCTGGTGGCACAGAGGTGTCGATCCCTGGTCACAATTAGAAGATCGCGGGTTCGAATCCTGGTGGGGTGAGGTGTTGATTTATGAAGGTCCAGGCGGTTACACGAAATATATATGATCCTCGTGGTTTCGAAGCCGCATTTGCAAAACGTTGCTCTGATCAATCACCTGCGCACGGGTGGGTCTCATATTAGAGGCTAATGCGCTCTTGCTTCGTCAACAGGCTTTCAGGAAATATAGCAGAGTCTCGGACTGCTTTTATTGTTCCTGGTGGCCCAGAGGTAGCGTCCCCCGGTCACAATTATAAGATCGTGGTTTCAAATCCTGGTGGGGTGAGGTGTTGATTATATGTAGAAGTCCGCATGCTTTATTGGGCTAATGAAATATATATGGATCCTCGTGTTTCGAAGCCGCATTTGGTAAAACGTTGCTCTGATCACCTAAGCCGCACGGGTGGTCCCCTATAGTGGTTCACAGCGCCATAAGCTCGTTGAACAGGCTTTGTGTGAAATATAGTAGAGACTTTGACTGCTTTTATTGTCCTAGTGGCCCAGAGGTAGCATTCCCCGGTCACAATTATAAGATCGTGGGTTCAAATCCTGGTGGGGTGAAGTGTTGATTATATGTAGAAGTCTGCGTGCTTTATTGGGCTAATGAAATATATATGGATCCTCGTGTTTCGAAGCCGTATTTGGTAAAATGTTGCTCTGATCACCTAAGCGGCACGGGTGGTCCTCATTAGAGGTTCACAGCGCCATAAGCTCGTTGAACAGGCTTTGTGTGAAATATAGCTGAGTCTAGGAATGCTTTTAGTGTCCTGGTGGCCCAGAAGTAGCGATCCCCGGTCACAATTATAAGATCGTGGGTTCGAATCCTGGTGGGGTGAGGTGTTGATTATATGAAGAATTCCGCGTGCTTTGTTGGGCTAATGATATATATATGGATCCTCGTGTTTCGAAGCCGCATTTGGTAAAACGTTGCTCTGATAACCTAAGCGGCACGGGTGGTCCTCATTAGAGGTTTACGGCGCCTTAAGCTCGTTGAACAGGCTTTGTGTGAAATATAGCAGAGTCTAGGACTGCTTTTATTGTTCCTGGTGGCCCAGAGGTAGCGATCCCCGGTCACAATTAGAAGATCGTGGGTTCGAATCCTGGTGGGGTGAGGTGTTGATTATATGAAGAAGTCTGCGTGTTATATTGGGCTAATGAAATATATATGGATCCTCGTGTTTCGAAGCCGCATTTGGTATTTCGTTGCTCTGATCACCTAAGTGGCACGGGTGGTCCTCATTAGAGGTTCACGGCGCCATAAGCTCGTTGAACAAGCTTTGTGTGAAATATAGCAGAGTCTAGGAATGCTTTTAGTGTCCTGGTGGCCCAGAGGTAGCATTCCCCGGTCACAATTATAAGATCGTGGGTTCAAATCCTGGTGGGGTGAGGTGTTGATTATATGTAGAAGTCTGCGTGCTTTATTGGGCTAATGAAATATATGGATCCTCGTGTTTCTGAAGCGGATTTGGTAAAACGTTGCTCTGATCACCTAAGCGGCAGGTGGTCCCCATTAAGTTCTTGGAGCCATAAGGTCGTTGAACTACATGATCCTCGGTTTCAGTCAAGATTTAAAAATGTTACCATCACTCCATGCCAGCATGGGTGGTCCCCACAGAGGTTCACGGCGCCATAAGCCTGCTGGAATGCTTTGTGAAATAGCAGAGTCTAAGAACGCTTTTAGTGTCCTGGTGGCCCAGAGGAAGGCTCTCCCCGGTCACAATTAGTAGACCGAGGGTTCGAATCAGTGGGTGAGGTGTTGATTATATGAAAAGTCTGCATGCTTTGCCACAATGCAAATATATATGATCCTCGTGTTTCGAAACTGCATTTGGTAAAACGCTGCCTGGATCATCACCTTAAGCGCACGGGTGGTCCTCATTAGAGGTTCACGGCGCCATAAGCTCGTTGAACAGGCTTGTGAAATATAGCAGAGCCTAGATCATGCTATTGTCCTGGTGGCCCAGAGGTAGCGTTCCCCAGTCAAGCAATTATAAGATCGCGGGTCTAAATCCTGTGGGTGAGGTGTTAATTAAATGGTGAAGTCCGCTGCGGCTTTATTGGCTAATGAAATATACGACGGTTAAATGCGGTTCTGATCACCTGTTTAACGGTGGTCCCATTAGAGAGTTCACGCTGCCATAAGCTCGTTGAATTTTGTGAAATATAGCAGAGTCTAGGAATGCTTTATTGTCCCAGCCCAGAGGTATGCCCTGTCACAATTATAAGATCGTGGGTTCAAATCCTGTGGGTGAGGTGTTGATTAAATGTAGTTTATTGGGCTAATGAAATATATATGATCCTTCTGTTTTGTCGCATTGGTAAAATGTTGGTCTCATCACCTAAGCAGCACGGTGGTCCCCATTAGAGGTTCACGGTGCCATAAGCCTGAACAGGCTTTGTGTGCAATATAGCAGAGTCCAGGATTGCTTTTATTGTCCTAGTGCCCAGAAGGGCTCCCCGGTCACAATTATAAGACTGGGTCCAAATCCTGGTAAGGAGGTGTTGATTATATGTAAAGTCCGCGTTTATTAGCTAATGAAATATATAAGATCCTCGTTTCGGCCAGATTTAAAACGCCGCCCTGATCACCTAAGCGGACGGTGGTCCTCAATAGAGGTCTATAGCCCATAGTCGTTGAACAGGCTTTGTGTGAAAATAGCAGAGTTTAGACTGCTTTTATTATCCTGTGGCCCAGAGGTGCACATGCCCCCGGTCACAATTATAAGATCGTGGGCTTGAACCCGGTAGGGTGAGGTGTTGATTATGGTGAAGTCCGAGGATTTATTGGGCTAATGAAATATTTATGGATCCTCCTTGTTCGGCCGATTTGGTAAACGTTGCCTGATCACCTTGGCATGGTGGTCCCCATTAGAGGTTCACGGCGCTAAGGTCTGAACAGGCTTTGTGAATAGGTAGAGTCTAGGAACGCTTTTATTGTCCCGGGGCTCAGAGGTAGCGGTCCCCGGTCACAATTATAAGACTCGGGTTCAAAATCCTGTGGGTGAGGTGCTGATTATATGTAGAAGTCCGCCTACTATTGGGCTAATGAAACATTATGGATCCTCGGATTGAAGCCAAGACGGTAAAGCGCTGTCTGATCACCTGCCGCACGGGTGTCCCATTAGAGGTTCAAGCCATAAGCTCGTTGAACAGGCTTCAGGTGAAACATAGCAGAGCTTTAGGACTGCTTTTATTGTCTGGTGGTCAAGAGGTAGCATTCCCGTCACAATTATAAGATCGACGGTTCAAATGCTGGGTGAGGAAGATTATATGTAGAAATCATGGTTTATTGGGCTAATGAAAATATATGATCCCGGGTTTCGAATCATTTGGTAAAACGTCTGATTAAACTAGCGGCAACGGTGGTCCCCATTAGAGGTTCATGCGCCATAAGCTCGTTGAACAGGCCTTTGGTTATGAGAGTCCAGGAACGCTTTTAGTCTCCTGTGAGCTGGAGTGCCGTCCCGTCATAATTAGAAGATCGGGTTCGAATCCCAAGAGGTGTTGATTTATAGAAGTGTCCGCGGCTTTTATTGGGCCACGAAATATATATGGATCCTCGTGCTTCGTCGACGGTAAAACGTTGTCTGATCACCTAAGCGGCATGGTGGTCCCCATCAGAGGTCTCACGGCGCCAATAAGGTCGTGCTGAACAGGTTTTGTGAAATATAGCAGAGTCTAGGACTGTTTATTGTCCTGTGCCCAGAGGTAGGTTCCCGGTCACAATTATAAGATCGGGTTCAAATCCTGTGTGAGGTGCTGATTAAATGAAGTCCACGTGCTTTATTGGCTAATGAAATATATATGATCCCTCGTTTCCAAGCCGGATTTGGTAAAGGTTGCTCTGATCACCTGAAGCGCAACGGTGGCCTCCATTAGAGGTCTCACGGCGCCATAAAGTCGTTCACCAGTCTTTGTGTGAAATATACAGCTCCAGACTGCTTTATTGTCCTCTGGTCCAGAGGCATACCCCGTCACAATTATAAGATCGCGGGTTTGAATCCCGGTGGGTAGGTGTTGATTACATGAGAAGTCCGCCAGGTTTAATGGTTCAATGAAATATATATGATCCTGGTTTCGAAGCCACATTTGGCAAAATGTTGCTCGATCAACAGCGCAATGGTGGTCCCCATTAGAGGTTCATGCCATAGTCGTTGGAACAGGCTTGTGTGAATGTGTAGAGTCCAGGACTGTTTTTGTCCTCGCGGCCCAGAGGTGCATACCCCGGTCACAATTATAATATCATTGGTTTGAATCCCGGTAGGGGAGGTGTTGATTATATGTAGAAGTCCGAAAGTGATTTATTGGGCTAATGAAATACAGGCGGATCCTCGTTTCAAGCCGACTGTAAAACGTTGCTCTGATCACCTAAGCCGCACGGTGGCCCCTCATGTGGTTCATAGCCCAAGGCTCGCTTGAACAGGCTTTGTGAAATACAGCAGAGTTCAGAACCGCTTATATTGTCGTGGTGGCCCAGAGGTAGCATACCCCCGTCACAATTATAAGATCGGTTGGAAACCCCTGGTGGGAGGGCGATTTATATGAAGTCCGCTGCTTTATTGGCTAATGAAATATATATGGATCCTTCTTGTCTCAAGCCGCATTTAGTAAAACGTTGGTCTGATCACCTGCTGCAATGGGTGGTCCTCATAGAGGTCTGGCGGCCACAAGCCTCGTTGAACAGGCTGTGTAATATAGCAGAGTTCAGGACTGTTTTAGTGTCCTGGTGGCCCAGAGGTAGCGCTTCCCTGCCACTAGAAGATCTGGGTTCAATCCTGCAAGGGTTGTTGATGATACGAAAGCGAGCGCGTTTATTGGGCTAACGAAATATATAGACTCCGTGGTTTCGACGACGGCAAAACGTTGCTCTAATCAACTCCAAACGCCCGGGTGGCCCTATTAGAGTGTCTACGGCGCCATAAGCCTGCTGAACAGGCTTTGGAGAAATAATAGCAGAGTCTAGGATTACTGTCCCGGTGGCCCAGCGCAGTGCCCCGTCACAATATAAGATCGTAGTTCAAACCTGGTGAGGTGTTGATTACGAAGTCCGCGGCTTTTAATGGTCTAATGAAATACATGGCGGGATCCCCTCGTCACCACATTTGGTAAAACGTTGCCTGATCACCTAAGCGCACGGGTCCCCATTAGCACGACGCGCCATAAGCTCGCTGAACAGGCTTTGTGAACAGGGAATCGCAGGACTGCTTTATTGTCCTGGTCCAGGTAACGCCCGCCGGCCAGCTAGGAAGATCGGGTTCAAATCCTGGTGATGAGGTGTTGATTATACGTAGAAGTCCGAGCGCTTTACGGGCTTAATTTAAATATATATGGATCCTCGTGTTTGCCGCATTTGGTAAAAGTTACCTTGATCACCCAAGCGCACGGTGGTCCCTATTAGGGTTCTAAGCTGCTGCCTGTTGGAACAGGCCTTTGTGAAACATAGCAGAGTCTAGAATGCTTTTAATCTCCTGGTGAGCCAGAGGCGTCTCCGGTCACAATTAGAAGATCGTAATTCAATCCTGCGGTGAGGTGTTGATTATAGTTAAGAAGTCCGCTGACTTTTATTGGGCTAATGAAATATATATGGATACCGTGGCTTCGACGTCATGGTAAAACGTTGTCTCGACACCTAAGCGATGGGTGGTCCTATCAGAGGTTCACAGCGCCATAAGCCCGTTGAACAGCTGTGAATATAGCAGAGTCTAGGACTGCTTTATTGTCCTAGTGGCGCAGAGGTATGTCTCGGTCACAATTATAAGATCGTGGGTTTCAAATCCGGTGGGTGAGGTGTTGATTATATGAAGAAGTCCGCGCTTTATTGGGCCAATGAAATATATATGGATCCGTGTTTCAAGCCGTGACGGTAAAACGTTGCCTGATCACCCGCTGCGCACGGGTGGCCCCCATGAGGTTCGCAGCGCCATAAGCTCGTTGAATAGACTTCGTGGTGAAATATAGCAGAACGACTGCTTTATTGTCCTGGTGGCCCAGAGGTAGCTCCCCGGTCACAATTATAAGATCGCGGGTTCAAATCCTGTAGGATGAGGTGTTGATTATGCGAACTCCGCAAGGCTTATTGGGCAAATGAAATATATATGGATCCTCGGTTTCGAAGACGGATTTGGTAAAATGTTGCTCTGATCACCTACGCAACGGTGGTCCCATTAGAGGTTCTGCGGTGCCAAAAGGTCGAACAGGCTTGAGAATATAGTAGAGTCTAGACTGATTTATTGTCCTGGTGCCCCAGAGGTGAAGGTTCCCCGGTCACAATTATAAAATCGGGTTCAAAATCCTGGTAAGGAGGTGTTGATTATATGGAGAAGTCCGAAGTGCTTTATTGGGATAATGAAATATATATATCCTCGTGTTTCGCCGGATGGCAAAACGTTGCCTGATCACCTAAGCGCACGGTGGTCCTATTGAACAGGCTTTTCATCACCGCTTATTGTCCTGGTGGCCCAGAGGTAGCGTTCCCCGGTCACAATTATAAGATCGTTGGTTCAAATCCTGGTGGGGTTAGGTGTTGATTATATGTAGAAGTCCGCGTGCTTTATTGGGCTAATGAAATATTTATGGATACTCATGTTTCGAAGCCGCATTTGGTAAAACGTTGCTCTGATCACCTAAGCAGCACGGGTGGTCCCCTATAGTGGTTCACAGCGCCATAAGCTCGTTGAACAGGCTTTGTGTGAAAAATAGCAGAATCTAGGACTGCTTTTATTGTCCTGGTGGCCCAGAGGTAGCGTTCCCCGGTCACAATTATAAGATCGTGGGTTCAAATCCTGGTGGGGTGAGGTGTTGATTATATGTAGAAGTCCGCGTGCTTTATTGGGCTAATGAAATATATATGGATCCTCGTGTTTCGAAGCCGGATTTGGTAAAACGTTGCTCTGATCACCTAAGCGGCACGGGTGGTCCCCATTAGAGGTTCATGGTGCCATAAGGTCGTTGATCAGGCATTGTGTGAAATATAGTAGAGTCTAGGACTGCTTATATTCTCCTGGTGCCCAGAAATAGCATACCCCGGACACAATTATAAGATCGTGGGTTTGAATCCTGGTGGGGTGAGGTGTTGATTATATGTAGAAGTCCGAGTGCTTTATTGGGCTAATAAAATATATATGGATCCTCGTGTTTCCAAGCCGGATTTGGTAAAACGTTGCTCTGATCACCTAAGCGGCACGGGTGGTCCCCATTAGAGGTTCACAGCGCCATAAGCTCATTGAACAGGCTTTCTGTGAAATATAGCAGAGTCTAGGACTGATTTTAGTGTCCTGGTGGCCCAGAGGTAGCGTTCCCCGGTCACAATTAGAAGATCGTGGGTTCGAACCCTGGTGGGGTGAGGTGTTGAATATATGAAGAAGTCCGCGTGCTTTATTGGGCTAATGAAATATAAATGGATCCTCGTGTTTCGAAGCCGCATTTGGTAAAACGTTGCTCTGCTCACCTAAGCAGCACGGGTGGTCCCCTAAAGTGGTTCACAGCGCCATAAGCTCGTTGAACAGGCTTTGTGTGAAATATAGCAGAATCTAGGACTGCTTTTATTGTCCTGGTGGCCCAGAGGTAGCGTTCCCCGGTCACAATTAGAAGATCGTGGGTTCGAACCCTGATGGGGTGAGGTGTTGATTATATGAAGAAGTCCGCGTGCTTTATTGGGCTAACGAAATATATATGGATCCTCGTGTTTCGAAGCCGCATTTGGTAAAACGTTGCTCTGATCACCTAAGCGGCACAGATGGTCCCCATTAGAGGTTCATGGCGCCAATAGGTCGTTGAACAGGCTTTGTGTGAAATATAGTAGAGTCTAGAACTGCTTTTATTGTCCTGGTGGCCCAGAGGTAGCATAACCCGGTCACAATTATAAGATCGTGGGTTTGAATTCTGGTGGGGTGAGGTGTTGATTATATGTAGAAATCCGCATGC
This sequence comes from Homarus americanus, assembly GCF_018991925.1. Classification (NCBI taxonomy): domain Eukaryota; kingdom Metazoa; phylum Arthropoda; class Malacostraca; order Decapoda; family Nephropidae; genus Homarus; species Homarus americanus. The sequence goes on along the minus strand of NW_024739280.1, from coordinate 8,410 downwards.
TTTATTGGGCTAATGAAATATATATGGATCCTCGTGTTTCCAAGCCGGATTTGGTAAAACGTTGCTCTTATCACCTAAGCGGCACGGGTGGTCCCCATTAGAGGTTCACAGCCCCATAAGCTCGTTGAACAGGCTTTGTGTGAAATATAACAGAGTCTAGGACTGCTTTCAGTGTCCTGGTGGTCCACAGGTAGCATTCCTGGTCACAATTATAAGATTTTGGGTTTGAATCCTGGTGGGGTGAGGTGTTGATTTTATATAGAAGTCCGCATGCTTTATTGGGCAAAAGAAATATATTTGGATCCTCGTGTTTCGTAGCCGATTTGGTAAAACGTTGCTCTGGTCCCGAAGCGGCACGTGTGGTCCCCATTAGAGGTTCACGGCGCCATAATCTCGTTGAACAGGCTTTGTGTGAAATATAGCAGAGTCTAGGACTGCTTTTATTGTCCTAGTGGCCCAGAGGTAGCGTTCCCCGGTCACAATTATAAGATCGTGGGTTCAAATCCTGGTGGGGTGAGGTGTTGATTATATGTAGAAGTCCGCGTGCTTTATTGGGCTAATGAAATATATATGGATCCTCGTGTTTCGATGCCGGATTTGGTTTAACGTTGCTCTGATCACTTAAGCAGCACGGGTGGTCCCCTATAGTGGTTCAAAGCGCCATAAGCTCGTTGAACCAGGCTTTGTGTGAAATATAGCAGTCTAGGACTGCTTTTAGTGTCCTGGTGGCCCAGAGGTAGCGTTCCCCGGTCACAATTAGAAGATCGTGGGTTCGAACCGTGGTGGGGTGAGGTGTTGATTATATGTAGAAGTCCGCGTGCTCTATTGGGCTAATGAAATATATATTGATCCTCGTGTTTCGAAGCCGGATTTGGTAAAACGTTGCTCTGATCACCTAAGCGGCACGGGTGGTCCCCATTAGAGGTTCATGGCGCCATAAGGTCGTTGAACAGGCTTTGTGTGAAATATAGTAGAGTCTAGGAGTGCTCTTATTGTCCTGGTGGCCCAGAGAGGTAGCGATCCCCGGTCACAATTATAAGATCGTGGGTTCAAATCCTGGTGGGGTGAGGTGTTGATTATATGTAGAAGTCTGCGTGCTTTATTGGGCTAATGAAATATATATGGATCCTCGTGTTTCGAAGCCCCATTTAGTAAAACGTTGCTCTGATCACCTAAGCGGCACGGGTGGTTCCCCTATAGTGGTTCACAGCGCCATAAGCTCGTTGAACAGGCTTTGTGTGAAATATAGCAGAGTCTAGGGCTGCTTTTATTGTCCTAGTGGCCCATAGGTAGCATTCCCCGGTCACAATTATAAGATCGTGGTTTCAAATCCTGGTGGGGTGAGGTGTTGATTATATGTAGAAGTCTGCGTTCTTTATTGGGCTAATGAAATATATATGGATCCTCGTGTTTCGAAGCCGGATTTGGTAAAACGTTGCTCTGATCACCTAAGCGGCACAGGTGGTCCTCATTAGTGGATCATGGAGCCATAAGGTCGTTGAACAGGCTTTGTGTGAAATATAGTTGAGACTTGGACTGCTTTTATTGTCCTGGTGGCCCAGAGGTAGCATACCCCGGTCACAATTATAAGATCGTGGGTTTGAATCCTGGTGGGGTGAGGTGTTGATTATATGTAGAAGTCCGCGTGCTTTATTGGGCTAATGAAATATATATGGATCCTCGTGTTGCGAAGCCGCATTTGGTAAAACGTTGTTCTGATCACCTAAGCGGCATGGGTGGTCCCCATTAGAGGTTCACGGCGCCATAAGCTCGTTCAACAGGCTTTGTGTGAAATATAGAAGAGTCTAGGACTGCTTTTATTGTCCTGGTGGCCCAGAGGTAGCGATCCCCGGTCACAATTAGAAGATCGTGGGTTCGAATCCTGGTGGGGTGAGGTGTTGATTATATGATGAAGTCCGCGTGCTTTATTGCGCTAATGAAATATATATGGATCCTCGTGTTTCGAAGCCGCATTTGGTAAAACGTTGCTCTGATCACCTAAGCGGCACGGGTGGTCCTCATTAGAGGTTTACGGTGCCTTAAGCTCGTTGAACAGGCTTTGTGTGAAATATAGCAGAGTCTAGGACTGCTTTTATTGTTCCTGGTGGCCCAGAGGTAGCGTCCCCCGGTCACAATTATAAGATCGTGGGTTCAAATCCTGGTGGGGTGAGGTGTTGATTATATGAAGAAGTCCGCATGCTTTATTGGGCTAATGAAATATATATGGATCCTCGTGTTTCGAAGCCGCATTTGGTAAAACGTTGCTCTGATCACCTAAGCGGCACGGGTGGTCCTCATTAGAGGTTCACGGCGCCATAAGCTTGTTGAACAGGCTTTGTGTGAAATATAGCAGAGCCTAGGAATGCTTTTAGTGTCCTGGTGGCCCAGAGGTAGCGATCCCCGGTCACAATTAGAAGATCGTGGGTTCGAATCCTGGTGGGGTGAGGTATTGATTATATGAAGAAGTCCGGTGTAGCTGAAATATTTAACCGTAAGCCTGTGGTAGCCGACGGTAAACGTTGCTCTGGTCCCGGTTGCAATGGTGGGTCCCTATTAGAGGTTCATTAAGCTAGCACCCTGTGTTGAAACAGGCTGAAAGAAGAAAGAGCCTAGGACTGCTTTTATTGTCCTAGTGGCCCAGAGGTAGCGCTCCCCGGTCATACTATAAGATCACCAAATCCTGTGTGAGGTGTTGACGAGGCGTAGAAGTCCGCGTGCTTTATTGGGCTAATGAAATATATATGATCCTCAGATTGATGCCGGATTTGGTTTAACGTTGTTTGATCACTTTGGGCTAAGTAATGGGTGGTCCTTTATAGTGTCTGCCAGCGCCATGCTCGCTGAACCAGGCTTTGTGTGAAATATAGCAGTCTAGGACTGCTTTTTAGTGTCCTGGTGGCTCAGAGGTAGCGCTCAGTCGCCAATTAAAGATCGTGTCGGAACCCTGTAAGGAGGTGCGATTGAGGCGAAGTCCTCATTTATTGGGCCATCGAAATATATTGATCCTCGTGTTTCGAAGCCGGATTTGGTGTTGCTGCTCTGATCACCTAAGGGCACGGGTGGTCCCATTAGAGGTCTGGGTGGCGTTTAAGGGCGTCGTTGAACAGGCTTGTGAAATAGAGTCTAGGACTGCTCATATTGTCCTGCGGCCCAGAAACAGCATACCGGCCTGCCACCAGATCGTGGGTTTGAATCCGGTGGGGTGAGGTGTTGATTATATGGTAGTCCTGAAAGCTTTATTGGGCCAATAAAATATATATATGGATCCCTCGTGTTTCCAAGCCGACTCAGGAATGTTGTTTGATCACCTACGGCACGGTGTCCTGAAGGAGGTCTATGGCGCCATAAGGTCGTTGAACAGGCTTTGTGTGAAAGATATAGAGAGGATTGCTTTATTGTCCTAGTGGCCCATAGGTAGCGTTCCTTGTCTTCACAATTATAAGATCGTGGGGTCTGAACTGGGGTGAGAGATGTTGATTATGTAGAATTCCTGCTTAAGCATAATGAATCAGGCGCAAGACCCGCCAAGGCCAGCTTGGATTTGGTGTAAAAAGGCTCTGATCACCTTAGTGGCAATGGATGGTCCCTATTAGAGGTTCACAGCGCCGTAAAGCTCTGAAATAGGCTTGGTGAAATATAGGAGTATAGGACTGTTTTTTATTGGGTCCTAGTGGCCCAGGTAGTACCAATACAATTATAAGATCGTGGTTCAAATCCTGGGTGGGGTGAGGTGCTGATTATATGTAGAAGTCAGCGGCTTTTTTGGGCTAATGAAATATATATGGATCCCAAGGTCAGTTTGCTTTTGCAAAACGTGTTGCTCCTGATCACCTGCTGCACGGATGGTCCCCATTAGAGGTTCACAGCGCCATAAGCTCGTTGAACAGGCTTTGTGAAATATGCAGAGTCTAGAAAGCTTTTATTGTCCCAGGCCCAAGGTAAAGGTTCTCGGTCACAACCTTATAAGATCAGCGTCCAAATCCTGGAGAAGTGAGTGTTGATTAAATGTAGTCCGCTATGCTTTATTGGGCTAATGAAATATATATGGATCCTTTCTTACTAAGCCGCATTTGGTAAAACGTTGCTCTTATCACCTACAGCACGGGTCCCTATTAGAGCGTTCACAGCTCATGCTCGCTAGAACAGGCTTGCAAATATAGCAGAATTAAGACTGCTTTTATTGTCCTAGTGGGCCCAGAGGTAGCGCTCCCCGGCCACAATTATAAGATCCGGTCAAATCCTGGTGGAGTGAAAAGTTGTTATGAAGAAGCCCGCCATGCTTTATTGGGCCAATAAAATATATATGGATCCTCCAGCCTAGCCAGATCTGGTAAAACGTTGCCCTGATCACCTAAGGGCACGGTTGGTCCCCATTAGAGGTCTTACGGCGCCATAAGTCGTTGAAACAGACTTGTTTGAAATATATAGAGTCTGAAATCGCTTTTATTGTCCTGCGGCCCAGAGGTAGCATACCCAGTCACAATTATAAGATCGTTTGAATCCTAGTAGGGAGGTGTTAATTATATGTAAGTAAGAGTGCTATTGGGCTAATGAAATATATATGATCCTCCTTGCTTAAGCCGGATTGCAAAAACGTTGCTCTGATCACCTAAGCAGCATGGTACCCCATTAGAGGTTCACGGCGCCATAAGCTCGTTGAACAGGCTTTGTGTGAAATATAGCAGAGTCTAGACTGCTTTTATTGTCCTGATGGCCCAGAGAAGCGCTCCCCGTCACACCAAATTATAAGGGTTCAAACTCTGGCAGGGGTGAGGTGTTGATTATAATGTAGAAGTCCTACCTGCTTTATTAAGCTAATGAAACATATATGATCCTCGTGTTTGAAGCCGATTTGGTAAAACGTTGCCTGATCACCTAAGCTGCACGGTGGTCCCCAATAGAGATACGAGAGCCATAAACCCGCTGAACAGGCTTTGTGAAATATAGCAGGTCTAGGACTGCTTTATTGTCCTGGTGGCCCAGAGGTAGCATTCCCCTGGTCACAATTTATAAGATCGTGGGTTCAAATCCTGTAAGTGAGTTGATTAAATGTGAACTCCCATGCTTTATTGGGATAATAACAATATATGGATCCTATTGTTTCGAACAGATTTGGTAAAACGCTGCTCTGATCACTACGCACTCAGGCCCCATTAGAGGTTCACGCCACCATACCGTTGAACAAGCTTTTAGAACATAACAGAGTCTAGACTGCTTATATTGTCCTAGTGGCCCATATGTAGCGCTTCCCGGCCACAATTATAAGATCGTGTCTAAACCTGGTAGAGGAGGTGCTGACTATATCTAGAAGTCATCTGCTATATTGGGCAACGAAATATATATGGATCCTCGTGTTTCGAAGTCAGCATTCGAAAAACGTTGCCTGATCACCTGCCGAACGGTAACCCCCAATAGAGTTCACACCGCCATAAGCTCGTTGAACAGCTATATGTGAAATATACAGAGTTCAGAATTCGATAGTGTCCCAGCCATAGGTAGCTCTATCACAAATTATAAGATCGTGTTCAAATCCCTAGTGGGGTGAGGTGTTGATTAAATGCTATATTGAGATAATGAAATATATACGGATCCTCCTTGTATCGAAGTCGACGGTAAAAGTTGTCTGATCAACTGCGCACTCATCAGGTCCCCATTAGAGGTTCAAAGCGCCATAAGCCCGCTGAACAGGCTTTGTGAAATATAGCAGAGTCTAGACTGCTTTTATTGTCCTGGTGGCCCAGAGGTAAAGTATCCCCGTCACAATTTAAGATCACGGGCTCAAAACCTGGTGGTGTGAGGTGTTGATTAAATGTAGAAGTCCGCTGCTTTATTAAGGCTAATGAAATATACATGGATCCTGGTTTCCAAACCGGATCGTAAAACGTTGCCTGATCACTGTCACCGTGGTCCCATAGAGGTTCACAGCGCCATAAGCCCGAACAGGCTTTCGTGAAATATAACAGAGTCTAGGACTGCTTATAGTCCTGCGGCCCAATAGCGTCATCGTCACAACTATAAGATAGTGGTTCAAATCCTAGTGCAGTAAGGTTGATTAAATGTAGAACTCCCTGCCCTTATTGGGATAATGAACATATATGGATCCTTCTTTTTTCAAGCCAAGATCAGGTAAAAACGTTGCTCTGATCACCTAAGCGGCACCGTTGGTCCCCATTAGAGGTCTCACAGCAATCTACCTCGCTGAACAGGCTTTGTGTAAAATATAGCAGAGTCTAGGACTGTTTATTGTCCCAGGCCCAGAGAGCATTCCTCGTCACAATTATAAGATCGTGGGTTCAAATCCTGGTGGGTGACGGTTGATTATATGCAGAAGTCAAGCGGCTTTATTGGGCAAATGAAAATATACGGATCCGGCTCGAAGCCAAATTTGGTAAAAACGTTGCCTGATCACCCAACACGGGGTCCCCATTAGGCCCACGGCGCCAAGCTCCGCTGAACATGCTGTAGTGAAATATAGCAGAGTCCAGAATGCTTTATTGTCCTGTGGCCAAGAGGTAATGTCTCCCGCCACAACTATAAGACCAAGGGTTCAAATCCGTCGTGTGAGGTGTTGATTAAATGTAGAAGTCCGAAGTGCTTCATTGGGCTACGAAATATATATGAATCCTCGCTCCGCAAGCCGCATTTGCAAAACGCGTCTCTGATCACATGCTGCAATTGTGGTCCCCACAGAGGTTCACGGCTACAAAGGTCGTTGAACAGAATCTGTGTGAAATATAGCAGAGCTCCAGAATCTTTTCACTGTCCCAGGCCCATAGGTAGCATTCCAAATCAGTCACAATTATAAGATCGTGGGTTTGAATCCTGGTAGGAGGTGTTAATTATATGTAGAAGTAAGCGTGCTTTATTGCTAATGAAATATATATGGATCCTCCTTACTAAGCCGACGATAAAAACGTTGCTCTGATCACCTAAGCAGCACGGTGGTCCCCATTGAGGCCTCACGCGCCATAAGCTCCCAATGAACAGGCTTTGTGTGAAATATAGCAGAGCCCAGACTGTTATCATCCGCTGCCCAGAGTTACGCCCCCCGGTCACAATAAAAAAGATCGTGGGTTCAAACCTGTAAGAGGTGTTGAACATATGAGAAGTCCTGCTTTATTAAGAACGAAATATATATGGACCCCCGTTTTCGAAGCAAGATTTGCAAAACGTTGCCTGATCACTAATGGCACGGGTGGCCCTGAGGTTCACAGCGCGATAAACTCGTTGAACAGGCTTTTGTGAAATAGAAGAGTCTAGGACTACCCAGGCCCGAGGTAGCATTCCCCGGTCACAATTATAAGATCGTGTCTGTACTGTGTGAGGTGTTAATAAATGTAGAAGTCCGCTGCTTCTTTATTGGGGATAATGAAATATATATGGATCCTCCTGTTTCGGGTCAAGATTTGCAAAACGTTGCTCTGATAACTAAGCGCACGGGTGGTCCCCATTAGAGGTTCTTACGCCGCCCGCTGAACAAGCTTTGTGTAAATATACAGAGTCTAGGACTACATATCCTGGTGGCCCAGAGGCAGGCGTCCCGTCACAATTATAGATAGTGGGGTTTAAACTCAGGGGAGGAGCTGTTAATATGCGTAGAACCCTGCGTTTATTGGGCTAATGAAATATATGGATCCTCGTGTTTCCGCCGATTTGCAAAACGTTGCTCTGATCACCAAGCGGACAGGGTGGTCCCCATTAGAGGTGTCTACGGCACCATAAGCTCGTTGAACAGGCTTTGTGAAATAGCAGAGTCTGCTTAATTGTACTGTGGCCCAGAGAGGTAGCGCCCCCGGTCACAATTATAAGATCGCGTGCTCAAACTCTGGTGGGGTTGGTGTTGATTAAATGAAGTCCGCGGTTTTATTGGGCTAATGATAGATACGGATCCTTTGCTCGGGCAAGACGGTAAAATGTCTCTGATCACCTGCTAAGCGGCAACGGGGGTCCCCATTAGAGGTTCACGCGCCATAAGCCCGTTGAACAGGTTTTGTGTGAAATATACAGAGTCTAGAATGCTTTTATTGTCCTGGTAGTCAGGAGGTAGTATCTCCGGTCACAATTATAAGATCGTGGGTTCAAATCCTGGTGGGTGAAGGAAATGGTAAAGTCCGCGTGGCTTTATTGGGCCAATGAAATATACATGGATCCTCGGTTTCAAGCCGATTTGCGTAAAACGTTGCTCTCATCACCTAAGCGCAACGGTGGTCCCCCATTAGAGGTTCACGGCGCCATAAGCTCGTTGAACAGGCTTTGTGTGAAATAGCAGAGTCTAGACTGCTTTTATTGTCCTAGTGGCCCAGAGGTGAAGCGTCGCCGGTCGCAAATTATAAGATCGTGGGTTCAAATCCTGGTGGGGTGAGTTGAAGTCCCGCGTTTTATTGGGCTAATGAAATATATAAGATCCTCC
>NW_024739279.1:0-11843 GCF_018991925.1 Homarus americanus | reverse complement strand
AACGTGATCTTAAATTTTAGTGGGTGAATTTTTTCATTTGATAATTAAGTCTTTGAGAATAACATTTTAAGGCGGCCATTTAGTGTCATCATGCTGTAAGATGTAGATACGCTCCAAAAAGTATGTTTACGATTTTGTGTTAGACGATATGACACAACAGACGAAGGATTTTGACGACCCTACTGAGACAACAGGAGTCACAGTGTTCATTTTGAAATTCATCGGTCTCCTCCATAAAGGCACTTTAGGAGTGTTTGTTTACAACTCCTAGTGGATAATGTGATGCAGCAGTGTACAGCTCATAGTCCATAAGGTGTTTCTTAGGCCAGACCCTTGAGAGTACAGCGGTTGGTTACACTACTCACCTGCCTTACACTCTCCCTGATGCTTTTGTTAGATGTTGAAACAGGAACTGTGGATCAACCTGTACAGCTTCTCCTTTTACTTTCACACAAACAATAGATTTAACATGTTGCCTAAGTACTTTGATGAAACAATAAGCACAAATGTGTTATAGTCATGATCCGCCTTATGTGATTATATTGCCAGTTGATGTGGGCCCGACCTTGTTTTGACACACTGACTGGCCTCGTGTTATTTATTCTCACTTAACATACTTTTTTCGTACCTGAACTCCTCGACCGAACGCTCTTAAAGTTTGTAGAGAAGTTGAAACGGGTCTTATTGATATTCGTGTAGGCAGATTGATAGAGGTCCCAGCAATAAGAGAGTACAGCCGGGTCCTGCTGGAGACACTGAACACATTTCAGTTATTACATCTGGAAATACACGATCACCAAAGAAAACGAAGACAATTTTACCAACTAATATGGTCGAGGTTCTGTAGATATGGGCCACAGCTCACGTACGGTCGCTATCTGATCTTCTCGACCAGTGTAACAAGAAAGATCTTTACAAACACTATAATATGTAGTCAACGTGCAGTGACTCAGTAATAACTTATTGCTCCTTTGATTCAAGTGTTCGACAACAAGCCGAATATGTTCCCTCTGTTCCTTTGACTATCTTGTGTGTACGATCTTGTGGACTGGGGCGTGATCACGATCAATGGTTGTCCCACTCACTCACTCACTAGGTTTCCTGCCATATCTTACCCATGAAATTAGATTAAATCTGCCCTGTCGTATCCTCTTTACCTATCCTATCCCCCCCTTGTCTCTATTAACCTTAATATATCATCACTCTCTCTCCCCTACTCTCCTTCCCTGCTTCCTCTACCACTATCTCCACCTCCTCTTTCCTTCCCCTTCCACAATTATTATATCCTCATATCTATGTCTGTCATTCTCTTTATCTGTTCCTACTTCTTTCACTATATCTCTCTATCCCCTCAGCCTAAATCACAATGGCTACAAGAACGAGAGCTTGTGTTGGTAAAAGAGGAAATTTTGAACACCATGACAAATGTATATTTTTTGATGACTTAGGGAGAACGTGTGGCGTGATTAGTGTAGAAGAGGAGATTGTCACACCCTTCTACCCAGTTTTGTTAGTCTCTTATGCCCCACCCTGCCAGTCCTCATACCCTACCCTTCTAGTTCCTCATACCCTACCCTGTTAGTCCCTCATACCCTACCCTGTTAATCCCTTATACCCTACCATTCCAGTCCCTCATATTCCACCCTACCAGATCCTCATACCTCACCCTTCCAGCCTGTCTTTGTGTCCCAACCAAATTAAGTTCTGTAAAAATCTACCTGATGTCTTTCGCCTTCCCTTACCATCATCTCCCAATTGGTTGTCTTGTAAATAGTAGATCGATGCCCTGGAGTCTCTGGTAGTTTCAATAAGTCTGGAGCCCAACTCATTAAGGAACTTCAGGGTGCTCTCATGCTGGGGAGGGAGGGAGAGGGAGCTGCATTATGCTGTCATGTTGGGGAGGGAGGGAGAGGGAGCTGCATAATGTTGTCATGCTGGGGAGAGAGGGAGAGGGAGCTGCATAATGTTGTCATGCTGGGGAGAGAGGGAGAGGGAGCTGCATTATACTGTCATGCTGAGGAGGAGGGAGGGAGGGGAGAGGGAGCTGTGATTATGCTGTCATGCTGGGGAGGAGGGAGGGAGGGAGCTGCATTATGGGTCATACTGGGGAGAGAGGGAGAGGGAGCAAAATATGTTGTCATGCTGGGGGAGGGGAGGGAGAGGAACTGCATTATGCTGTCATGCTGGGGAGGGAGTGAGAGGAATTGCATAATGTTGTCATGTTGGGAGGAAGGGAGAGGGAGCGTATAATGTTGTCATGGGGGAGAGAGAGAGGGAGCTGCATTATACTGTCATGCTGAGGAGGGAGGGAGGGAGAGGGAGCGTATTATTCTGTCATGCTGGGGAGGGAGGGAGGGAGAGGAGCCAGGCCAGGTTGTCATACCGGGGGAGAGAGGAGAGGGAGCTGCATTATGGTGTCATGCTGGGGAGGGAGGGAGAGAGAACTGCATTATGCTGTCATGCTGGGGAGGGAGGGAGAGCGAGTTGCATAATGTTGTCATGCTGGGCAAGGAGGGAGAGGGAGCTGCATTATGCTGTCATGCTGGCGAGGGAGGGAGAGGGAGCTGCATTATGATGTCATGCTGGGAAGGGAGGGAGAGGAAGCTGCATTATGCTGTCATGCTCGGGAAGGAGGGAGAGGGAACTGCATTATGCTGTCAAGCTGGGGATGGAGGGAGAGGGAGCTGCATTATGCTGTCATGCTGGGGAGAGAGGGAGAGGGAGCTGCATTATGCTGTCATGCTGGGGAGGGATGGAGAGGGAGCTGCATTATGCTGTCATGCTGGGGAGGGAGGGAGAGGGAGCTGCATTATGCTGTCATGTCGGGGAGTGAGGGAGAGGAGGTCGCATTATGCTGGGTCATGCTGAGAAGGGGAGGGAGAGGGAGCTGCATTATGTTGTCAAGCTGGGGGATGGAGGGAGAGGGAGCTGCATTAGTTGTCAAGCTGGGGATGGAGGGAGAGGGAGCTGCATTATGTTGCTTCATGCTGGGGGAGAGGGAGCTGCATTATGCTGTCATGCTGGGGAGGATGAGAGGGAGCTGCATTATGCTGTCATGCTGGGGAGGGAGGGAGAGGGAGCTGCATTATGTTGTCATGTTGGGGGAGGGAGGGGAGGGAGAGGGAGCTGCATTGAGGCTGTCATGCTGGGAAGGAAAGGGAGAGGGAGCTGCATTATTCTGTCATGCTGGGGGAGGGAGGAGAGGGAGCTGCATTATGATGACATGCTGGGGAGGGAGGGACAGGGAGCTGCATTATGCTGTCATGCTGGGGAGGGAGGGAGGGAGAGGGAGCTGCATTATGCTGTCATGCTGGGGAGGGAAGGAGAGGGAGCTGCATTATGCTGTCATGCTGGGGAGGGATGGAGAGGGAGCTGCATAATGTTGTCATGCTGGGTAGGGAGTGAGAGGGAGCTGCCTCTTGGAAATGTGTTTAAATTAATCTGATTTGTTTTCATTTATTGTCGATCCTTTATAAGAGGACTCGTGGATCCCCCGAGCCTAGCCGGCCATTTTGTTTACATTTTTCGGTCGCTCTAAAATACCATTAAAACAATATTGAGTATAAACGTTTGGCTCAACTGATGATCTCAAACATGTCCCAACATTTTTTTGCCTCAACCCCACATTCTGTAACTCATTTAGGTAGATGTCCCTCACTACACATACACTGGACTATGTGTAATGTTGCAGCTAATGTGTTATCAAGATATTGCACATTATAAGTTCATGTGTGGTCATTGTTATATCAAACGGAGGAATTTTAAAGAGCTATTACACCACCTGTATCATTAGTTGTCGCCAGGTGAAGGAATGTTTAGGTAGATTATATTTTATTTACTGTAATTACAGTTTCTATACCTAAGACGTTCCACTATAAGAGTCTTTCAACCTCAGGTAAGGTCTTAAGACTTTCTACTCTAGGTCTTACACCCTCGAGTAGCTGTATCGTCCACATAGGTAATTACTCCACTAGGAACTACAAGTTACACCTTGATGTAATACATCATTTACTGCCAAACTTTATAGGGAAATATTTTTTCACAAAGAATTTCAAGGTACAATTTCACATAATAAGTCACATTACAAACGTTCCTTCGGCTTACAGTTAAACTTTGCAATGTCAAGATATTTTTTTCACTGCAGAGGAAAGTATCCGTCATCGTCATCATCATCACCACACACACACACACACACACACACACACACACACACACAAAACTCCTGTATCCAGATTCTCAAAAGTTTATAGATTAAATTCTTCCCTAAAATTAAACAGACAATACATCTATTTATCATAGAGTATGTGAACAATATCGACGCCATATTGGTTACCATCTTTAAGTCATATAATTAGTTAGCTACATGGTGTTAATTATTTAGCTAAATAGGAAAAAATAATCTACCAGCGTGTGTTGTGTCCAAAATGTATCAACATTGTATTAACTTTCTCCTCCAGGGGGCACTAAGTCTAGAAAAATGACACAATTGACATCTACATAAAGTGACTGACCAAGGGTAAAAATTGGCTACCTTTTGTGTTACTTTGAGGTCGTAAGAACACACAGAGCTGCTCTTAAGGATGTTTACCACAATACACCTCAACCAGTTTCTCATTCACTAAGGTCAAACAATAAATCTGGTTCAAAAGATACACCGTAAATTTTATTAGAATACAATAATCAATTACTGTATTATTGCATTGAGGCGAATAGTCTTATGGTGTTAAGATGTGTTCTTAAGCAACGAAGGTAAACAAAAGGTATTCAATATCTGCCTTGGTTGACGATGATCTGTAGACGTTAGCAAGTCGTCCTCCTCCTGCTTTCGAGTAAGGTAAGGAAGGCCTCACCTGACCAAAATTGTTAATTAAGATATATTACCTGAAGATTAACCCTCCCAACTTATTTCAAATAATGATTAACCTAACGCTACCTGGGAAGTTAAGTTAGGTTAGATTAAGTTAGGTTAGGTTAGGGTAGGGTAGGGTAGGGTAGGGTAGGGTAGGGTAGGGTAGGTCAGGTCAGGTCAGGTCAGGCAGTGCCAGTGTAGTTAATCTTGAGGTTAAATAAACTAGAGGCTAATCTCCACATGAGCCACTAAGACACTTTGACGGAGGCGGTTACGTACAACAGGAAAGCTCTGATAACATATAATGTACAGTATATACCGTTTAAGTTGCGTCAACAGCTCTATACACCACTTATTGACCTACTCATTCACTGCCGTAGAAATATTTACTTCTAACAGGTTTCTATATGGTTCCCAGTCATTATAATACGACCTTGTAAAATCAAATGATCTAAATTAAACTAAACGTATCCAAATTAAACTTATTAGCTAACAAATCCTTCTAAAACACGATATATGCAAATAAAAAGTTCTAAATTCAACTTAACTTATCGTAATATAACTATTATAACTAAACCATTTTAATTAAACCTAACCTAAACACCTCAAGTGCCACAAACAGAAGGAAAAAACACCTTTAATATTATCGTGTAAGAAGCCCTGTAACCCACTAACTCAAGGTAATGCATCTATATCAATCTACCTGCGTCGGAAGCTCTATACGTGACTATGATCGTTACCCACTGCTGGAGAACATTTGTACTTCTATAATTACCCCTGGAGAAACAATGCACCAATTTACGATTTATTTATTTTATTTTTCATTTATTTTTTTATTCTTGGTCCATACTGTAAACACCGCCCGCTTGTGAGTCCCGTCAGCCATTTTGTTCTAACTTTCGGGGATTCTAAAATAAGCTATAAATAAATAAATAAATAAAACAAGCACTTTTGTTTTTCTAACCCATGAGCTGTGAGTCTTCATTATTTACTTCAACATTACTGTAAACTAAGGCTAGAGAGGGTGTGTACAGTACTAGTGGAGCCAAGACGAGAAGGTATTTCAAATCCCTAAAGGGTTTTACAAGTGGAGAGTCTTACAAGTGGAGGGTCTTACAGGTGGAGGGTCTTACAAGTGGAGGGTCTTACAGGTGGAGGGTCTTACAAGTGGATGGTCTTACAGGTGGAGGATTTTAATAATGATAAATAAAGCAAGTCTTACAGTTGAATCAGCCAAGTCGAGGAAAACTTGTAACTTCTACCTGGTGTTACCTGTAATCAAGCTAAGGTATATGCAAAAAGAATATTATCTCGTTACTATCCATTCCTCTTCCACTATCCGGCGAGGTGGTGTATTAATAGGCACAGATACTCATGATAAAGAAGGAATAATGAGAAAGACGCAAGATACCTATAAAATGCAACAGAATATACCCACTAGGGTGTGTCATAGGAGGGAAGATCAGCTAAAACTAATGGCCCATCACTTTTTTGGTAGATTTTAGTGTATATAAACAGAAAATAATTTCAGTTTCAATATTTTGCAACCTTTTGCTAGGTAAATTTTAGCGTGAAATTTATCGAAAATCTAACGTACAGCTGCATTAGTGCATTACAATTAAATAGTGAACATTGCTTTCTGACTTCATTCTTTAACAACCCAACTAACAATATTTTTTTCTGTTTCAGATTCTGATGCATTTATAAGTTGATAATATTTGCGATGGCTGCTTGTGTCAGGACGAGGAACCAAAAATCCAGCCATCTCAGTCACTATCTTGGGTCTGGGAGAGAGCTCTTGAAGTCGGAGATGCCTACATTGAGAGATGCTTTGAGATACTGTGTTTTAATCAGGCAAATCAGTGAAAAGAACCAAAGAACTTACACAAACAAAGACATTGCCAGTGATATGACCAAAGCTGTCTTGGCACAGTACACTCTAGCTATCGCTCAGTTCAAGCCTCCAGTCATAACAAGTCAGAAGAAGATTAGTGAGAGACTGCTAGCCAGTTGGGAAAAGGCAAGAGATATCTCTCTTGGGAGAGGAAAACTTGCAGTTAAGGACAGCTTTTCCAAGCAACTGGACCAGTTATTTGACACAATTACTTGCAAGTGCCCAATTGTTCTCTGTCCTGAGTTTGAATGCGATCGTGACTGTAAATCCGAGGCCCACATCTCCTGTATTTGCAAGCGTGAACTGAAGATTCCTGTGATCGAACTGGCATTTGTCAAAGCACAGAGAGAGAAGACTGGCAGTATAGGGGCTCTCATGATTTCTAGCCAAGATATTCTGGAGTCCAAGAGACAGGAGGCTGCCACAGAAGAGAGGGAGAAGAGTTGCTGGAGAAAAGAGACTGAAGGCCCAGGTGAGGTAAAAAAGGCCGATGATTGGAGTCAAGCTGATTCAGAGTTTAATGACTTCCCCATGGCTGATCCGAGCGCTGACCAGGAGAATGGTGACTTTGTCCCTAACCCAGAAAATAATGATCCCAAACCTTCCAGGCATAAGATTCGAAATAGGAAAGATATCCCGACCATAGCTCTGGCCAGCATGCGACACCACACTGGTCTCAGAGAAACTGCAGAGATAGCAACAGCTGCCTGGGTTGACGGTGGTTTGATAACACCTGATGATGTTCACCTGGTGATAGATCATAACAAAGTAAGGAGAGCTCAGGAGAAACTTGTCAGTAACCTAGAAGAGGCTGATAAGGGATAAAGGAGAAAATGAACCAATTGTTTGTTCTTCGATTGAGAAGGGATGAGACTAAAGTGTTCGCGAAAGTTGGAGATTCTGGACAAGTTGTTCCCTGCCATGGTGAAGGAGGAACACTACCCTGCTGCAGTGAACCAGGAGGAAGTATTTGTGGCATTTCACCCAGAGAAAGATGACATCAGGAAACCAGCTGAGATAGTGGCAGAGATAACATTGTGAACCGGCTCAGGAGAGAGGAACGTAGACCAGACCCTGCAGGCCATTGGAGGGGACAGCACCAACACGAACACAGGGTGGCAAGGGGGGGTCATACAGTGGATAGAGCGGAAGATTGGGAGGAAGCTGGTCTGATTGTTTGTGACCTCCACACCAACGAGTTGCCACTCAGACATCTGATCCAGGAGCTGGATGGCAAGACTCTTTCAAACAACAGATGGTCTGGTCCTCTTGGCAAGATGCTGGACTCTGCCACTGAGTTAGAAATCAATCCGAGCTTTGAAAAAATCACAGTTGGCCCTCCACTCGTTGAGCTTGCACATACTGTCATTGACGACCTGAGTACTGACCAGTACTATGGTTAAGCATGATTTGCAGTGCCATCAAAACTGGGGGCTGGTGCCTGATAGACTTGCTACCTGCAGATAGGTCCAGTCTCACATTCCCAGTGGCTCACAAACGGCTCTCAGGTTCTGTAGAATTTGGAGTCGCTCATCATAAACTGAAAGGGAACCAGCTTGGCCAACCTGAGACTAATTGTCCAACTCTATCGTGAGTGTCTACTTGCCAAATAGGTTCAACACTGCTGGTCAAGTCACTGTTTCGAAGGTCCGAGGCATGTTCTCTTCCAGCTTGAGCTCCTGAGGAGTCAGCCAAGGAAGGTTGTTCAGATTGTGGAGCAGACTGTGAGGAGATCTTCCTGGTATGCTCATCCTGAGGCAGTTCTGCAGACAATGCTCTGCAGTAAGGATGAGGAGGAGAGAAGAGTGGCAGTCAAAAAGATCTTGGATATGAGACTTGTGAGAGGATCTGGGCATGACGAATCAGTTGGTGACGATTCCTTCAGGGTCAGGAAGACTCCTGAAGTCAATCTAGGTGCCAAGACCCTCACTGATCTCATAGATCTGGATAACATCCAGGCTGGCAGTGAGCCCCCTCTTACCTGCAGCCTCACCAATGCTCAAGTCAGAGCTTTCCTGGACAACCCCATGCATGTCCCTGCCTGGCCCTCGCACACCCAGAGTATAGAGCGTTGTGTATAGCAAGTGAGCGAGGCCAGCAGTCACGTGTACAGCCAGGAGAGGAGGGAAGGCTACATCCGAGCTCAGGTGGTCAGCAGGGAGGTGATGAGTAAAAATAGAAGCAAGAAAGACATGTTCTCTATGGTGTGTAGCAACACCGGGTCGTAGTAGCAAAACCGGTTTTTGTATTTGATGATTTTGTTTTCTAAAGGAATATTAAATTTAATAAATGTGTCAAGATCATTCGTTTCACTATTCTGGATCATTTTCATCCTAATAAATTAACCTGATACATTTACTTTACTTTAAATAAGCTATTTAGTGGTGTTGGTAAAAGGGTGGGAATACTGAATTTTCATAAGATTTCAAGTTAAAATTTACATAGCAAAAAAATGAAAACTTTTCAAATCTGAAGATATCACATGATTCTGCACATAGAACTACATCATTAATACCATGGGCCGATTTTTCAAACTCAAAAAAAAAAAATTCGCCTCCGTATGACACCCTAATACCCACACATGAGTAATCCTCACCCATCCCAACCCATCCCAACCCAGCCCAACCCAACCCTATCCTACCCTCAGCTTCACCACAGTGCACAAAGTCATTCTTGGTATCAGAGTGACGCATAAACACCCTGTATTGCCTAAGACACATTTGAATCGGATGGTTCGTTGACGGTTTTATTTTTTCGGTATAAACCAGTGAAGCAATTAGTTCGTGGGAACAGTGAGTCAAAATACTTCACATCAGCTTCGTTTATGACCTCCAGCTGATATTTACTTCTGTTGTCTATATCAATCACATTTTATAATGAAAACAAAAATATGGTTAGTTACTTAAAAATGAAAAAAAATCATACTTAGACACTTAAGAGTGAGGAAAAAAGATACTTAAGATACTTAAAAATGAAAACACTTTTTGATACTTAAATTAGGACAAAATAAACGGACATAAAGATTTAACTATGAGCGGTGGATATTACGACATGTACCGGCTATCAATACAGAAGCGCTATTTAGCCGTGAAGTTCTCTCAGAAACCCAACAAGACAATATGTGGTCACATAAAAATTTCAGGTTAATTTTTAACACCATCCGTCATTTTAAACCTTGGCACCTGTAGATTAAGAAAATAAATGGTGATATTTTTTCTGATGGGATAAAGGTCGTATTTGTCCAGAGAAGTAAGAGAGGAAAAAAATCACTTGAGAGGTATGACGCACAGAGTGTCTAAGGTGATAAAAGATCATATACTACCATTTGGGTTTTCAAATTAAGTTCATTACATAAAATATCAAACTCATAAAGATTACAAAAGAACAGAACACCATGAGCTCTCTACAGCTATTGTCAGCTGTCAATATGCTGATGTACAGAAGCTACACAATGTTATTGGTGACTGAAATCCCAGGAAAATGATGCTCTTATAAACTTGGTAACTGGAGCTGTAATGCCAGAAAATGCCAAATATGACAATCTATGTGCATATGAAGTTGGAAGACAAAATTATGAAAATTTTGTCAAGGAACGTATTGTTGGTCCATTGAGCATCTGGGAAAAGATGTCCAAGGTTAATCTTCTGTCGTGGAAAGCAGCTAATAAGACTTCAACCATCAAATTGCTATCACAAGTTATAGAACTTAAGCAGGACATACAGTATATGCATCACAGAAGGGCAGCACTGTACATATCAAATCACCAGACACTGATGTGTTTGGCATATTAAAGCAGCCTCAACTTGGAGAAAATACAAGTACTGTATGAAAACAGGAACTGGGGAGCGACGACACATTGGGCAGAGAGCCTTACAGGTTTCCATGCCTTCACAGGATCTGACTGCATTGGAAAATTTGTTGGCAAAGGAAAGAAAGCATGTTGGAGCTGTGGAGCACTTTGATGAAATCTAACACAAAAGTCCTAGATGCATTCAAGATGCTGAGTAGACCAAATGCCCTCCAGCAGACATGTACAGTATATTGGTCTAGAGGAATTTGTATTTAAGCTCTACTGTCCACGAATGACTTTCACTAAACTGTCAAAACTTAGATGGCATCTCTTCAAGATAACGCAGGCAGAAGCTGGAGAACCACCAGCGACTGCAGCAACTCTAAAGTATCATATATTGAGAGGAAGGTATCAAGCTCTTCTGTGGTCTTGTGATGCAGACAGTGAAATGCTTTCACAATTAGAGCATGGCTGGAAGATTGACAATGACTGTTTCATACTAGTAATATCAGAGCAACCACCAGCTCCAGAAGCAATCACAGAACTTGTTAAATGTGGATGTGGCGTCAGGAAATGTGGATCATTGTCATGTTCATACAGAAAGAATCAGAAAGAATAGCATGACATGCACCGAGATGTGTAACTGTCAAGCAGATGATGAGAAATGCCTAAACAAGGTGAAGGAATCGGTTGTACACAGAAGACTCTGATGACGAGGAATGAAGCAATGTCGTAAATAATAACTTGTGACTTGTATACACATGATGTATAACACTACAAACTTTTAATAAATATAAAACGGTGGTTCTAAGCTTTTCAGATAATGGTAATATGTATATGTTTAATTTCCAGTATTTGTCTTTAGCAAATAATTTACCTACTGCAATCTCTTCTTTGCTAAAGACAGGATGGCATATATGAGCAGCCATGTTTGTAACACACTTAAGATATTATAACAGCATTCATAATATATAATGTTAAATTGTAATCATATAATACTACATGTTCATAGGTTATTAGTCATGTTTTAAGTTACTTAGGACTTAATGGTAATACGTCTGTGGTTCATTACGCCGCTCTTTGATAAGACTTCTTTAGTGGCATAAAACTTATAATAAACCGTTCAGAAAAAATGACACCACAGTTCCATAATATAGTTTATAAGGATTATTATGATGTATGGTGTCAAAAATTAACATGAAATTTTTACGGGATTACTTAAGCTCCTACACTAAAACCTGCCGACCTAACCTAACCTTTTTTACCCACCTCTACCTACTTACCTAACCTGACATAATCTAACCTAACCT